>NC_068429.1:37706076-37828576 GCF_023373465.1 Oncorhynchus keta
CGTATCTGTTCAGAGAACGTAAAACACTAATCTGGGAATGTAACTTTTTGCTGCGTTTCTATAAACCAAGGAGGCTGGGCTGTGAGGAAGGGGGAGTGTGTGAACAGCTGCTCTACTCCACTGGTCTCCCCTCTCCCTCCACCTGTGTTCTGTGGCTCCGGCTGCAGAGCTGTGCTGCTGCAGTAGAGTACAGTAGTACTCTTGTACTTTCCTTAAAGATCAACTTCAATTAATGAGTGCCTCAGTGCTGGGCCTAGGGAGTCTCGCTGGCAGGAAATTGGAGGATAAGCTGCTTTTGTTTCACAAGGCCAATATTTTGTGGCTTTATTGGTTTCCTCATTCTCATTTGAGCTGGACACATGAAAGACCATGCGCTCACACACACACACACACACACACACACACACACACACACACACACACACACACACACACACACACACACACACACACACACACACACACACACACACACACACACACACACACACACACACACACACACACACACACTTTAAACACTTCATTTGAATCCACAAAT
This sequence comes from Oncorhynchus keta, assembly GCF_023373465.1. Lineage (NCBI taxonomy): Eukaryota > Metazoa > Chordata > Actinopteri > Salmoniformes > Salmonidae > Oncorhynchus > Oncorhynchus keta. The sequence goes on from NC_068429.1 coordinate 37,706,618, forward strand.
CACATTACATCATAAAGGATTCAAACAATGTAAAGGTTGTTGATGCATGGACATGTAAGGACACAAAAACCACCTCCTCCCTCCACACAGCTAGGCTGCCCATAATGCCTTAAACAGAGCAGGACCTAGACCAGTGGTCTCAACGGGTCCATCTCCAAGGCATTCCTAGTCGATCACCAAATATTTCTGTAAAAAAAAACAACGATAAACCTTGCGTTAGTACTTTTTAAAATTTGTTTCGTGCTGTTGACGATAGGTGCAATTGATTCAGCAGCCCTAGCGCCGGGAAGGTAGAGTGTTCCCATTTTTAACCATTTCATGTGTCTGAAGGTAGAACTTTGCCTACCCAGCAGGCCCAGAGAGCAAATCAAGGGCACCTATAGGCCTACCTCTGGCCAATCAGATTGCACAGTTTCCTCGAGACTGTAAAAAGAAACCTTGAATGCAAAGTTGGTGGTGAGAATTCTAAACTTTGAAGACCACGACTAGAGACTCAAAGAATACAGCCACGCTGTTCTGATGTTTTTTTGTAGCCGTCTATTTACTACCACAAGCCGATGCTGATGCTAAGACCGCACTCAATGAGCTGTATTCCGCCATAAGCGGCTGAGCTCGCCCCATTCTCATCAACGGGACTGTAGTGGATCAGGTTGAGAGCTTCAAGTTCCTTGGTGTCCACATCACCAACAAACTATCATGGTCCAAACACACCAAGACAGCTGTGAAGAGGGCACAACAAAACCTACTACTCCTCACCAGACTGAAAAGATTTGGCATGGGTCCTCAGATCTACAGCTGCACCATTGAGAGCAATCTGACTGGTTGCATCTCCGGCTGATATGGCAACTGCTCGGCCTCCGACCGCAAGGTGCTACAGAGGGTAGGGCCAAGCTTCCTGCCATCCAGGACCTCTATACCAGGCTGTGTCAGAAGAAGGCCCTAAAAACTGCCAAAAACTCCAGCCACCCTAGTCAGACCATTCTCTCTGGTACCTCATGGCAAACGGTATCGGAGAGCGGTCCAAGAGGTGCCTTAACAGCTTCTACCCGCAAGCCATAAGACTGCTGCACAGCTAATCAAATGGCTACCCACACTATTGACATTAACACACCCGTTTTTACGCTGCTGCTACTCTCTGTTTAATATCGATGCAGTCACTTTACCCCTACCTACATGTGCATACTGTATTACCTCAATTACCTCGACTAACCTGTACCCCCACACATTGACTCTACCGGTAGCCTTGTTATTGTTATTTTATTTATTTATTTTTTACTTTCGTCTATTTAGTAAATATTTTCTGAAACTCTTATTTTTCTTAAAACTGCATTGTTGGTTAAGGGCTTGTAAGTAAGCATTTCACTGTAAGGTCTACCTACACCTGTTGTATTCGGAACGTCTGACAAATAACATTTGATTTGAAATGTATTATTATTAAATGATCTATTACCAGTGGGATCATATACCAATCAATAATAATATATACTAGTTGAAGTTGGAAGTTTACATACACCTTGGCCAAATACATTTAAACTCAGTTTTTCTACAATTCCTGACATTTAATCCTAGTAAAAATTCCCTGTCTTAGGTCAGCTAGGATCACCACTTTATTTTAAGAATGTGAAATGTCAGAATAACAGTAGAGAGAATTATTTATTTCAGCTTTTATTTCGTTCATCACATCCCAGTGGGTCAGAAGTTTACATACACTCAAGTAGTATTTTGTAGCATTACTTTTAAACTGTTTAACTTGGGTCAAATTTTTCAGGTAGCCTTCCACAAGCTTATCACAATAAGTTGGGTGAATTTTGGCCCATTCCTCCTGACAGAGCTGATGTAACTGAGTCAGGTTTGTAGGCCTCCTTGCTCGCACACGCTTTTTCAGTTCTGCCCACACATTTTCTATAGGATTGAGGTCAGGGCCTTGTGGTGGCCACTCCAATACCTTGACTTTGTTGTCCTTAAGCCATTTTGCCACAACTTTGGAGGTATGCTTGGGGTCATTGTCCATTTGGAAGACCCATTTGCGACCAAGCTTTAACTTCCTGACTGATGTCTTGAGATGATGCTTCAATATATCCACATAATTTTCTTTCCACCCCCGTGCTTCACAGTTGGGATAGTGTTCTTTGGCTTGCAAGCGTCCCCCTTTTTCCTCCAAACATAATGATGGTCATTATGGCCTAAAAGTTCTACTTTTGTTTCATCAAACCAGAGGACATTTCTCCAAAAAGTATGATCTTTGTCGCCATGGGCAGTTACAAATCATAGTCTGGATTTTTTATGGCTGTTTTGGGAGCAGTGACTTCTTTCTTGCTGAGCGGCCTTTCAGGTTATGTGGATATAGATACTTTTGTACCTGTTTCCTCCAGCATCTTCACAAGGTCCTTGGCTGTTGTTCTGGGATTGATTTGCACCTTTTGCCCCAATGTATGTTCATTTCTAGGAGACAGAATGCATATCCTTCCTGAGCGGTATGACGGCTGCGTGGTCCCATGGTGTTTATACTTGCGTACTATTGTTTGTACAGATGAACCTGGTACCGTCAGGCATTTGGAAATTGCTTCCAATGATGAACCAGACTTGTGAAGGTCTACAATTATTTTTCTGAAGTCTTGGCTGATTAATTTTGATTTTCCCATGATGTCAAGCAAAGAGGCACTGAGTTTGAAGGTAGGCCTTGAAATACATCCAAAGGTACACCTTCTATTAACTCAAATGATGTCAATTAGCCTATCAGAAGCTTCTAAAGCCATGATATTTTCTGGAATTTTCCAAGCTTTTTAAAGGCACAGTCAAATTAGTGTATGTAAACTTCTGACCAACTGGAATTGTGATACAGTGAATTAATAATGAAATAATCTTTATGTAAACAGTTGCTGGAAAAATTGCTCTTGTCATGCGCCAAGTAGATGTCCTAAACAACTTGCCAAAACTATAGTTTGTTAACAAGAAATTTGTGGAGTGGTTGAAAATCAAGGTTTAATGACTCCAACCTAAATATATGTAAACTTCCGACTTCAACGGTATATATTTCAATATTGTCTGGGAACAGCAACATTGGCAGGCCAATTCAAGCATAACCAATATGCAGGCCTATAGCCTAGTCCACAGACCTCATTGCTACAGTACTGTTTTTCATTGATTTATGTTGCAAAAGCTTACGCTTTTAGGTCATGTTTAAAAATAAAAAAAATCTGAGCGGCAGATCTTGGCTTTCATTTTGACTCCGAAAGTGATCTTGACTCAGAAAAGGTTGGTGACCACTGACCTAGCCGGTTGTTTTGCTCTACTCTTAGGCAGACCAGGCCCAGACTGCTAAATATCAATATCGCCAACTTGTATCTGTATCTGTATCCCAGAGTGTCCAAGCGGTATGCAAAAAGAAAAGGTATTTGAGGAGCTTGTCAGAAAAGGCTCCATGTATCATTTGAATTAGCAGCCCACTTCCAGAATCGAGGCTAATTGAGGCTTCATGCGCTTTCTCCTCCGACAGTTACAAATAACAACAGCTCCATTCGGAATAGGAAGTGGCAGCCTACCTGTTGGCTCTTGGTCGTTGTAGCCATGTCCTTCTCCTCTTAACGTTTAAGTCCGTCATCATCAAGTCAGTTAAAACTACACATACCCGAGACCTGTGACAATCATATCAGATCCAACCCAGACCCGTGACATGATTTAGAAATCTGGAACTAGACCTGCTCTGGACCCGAATTGGGTCTTTGGTGGACAGGTGGAGATCTCTACTTCCTCCCTCAGTAAGTCCAGAACGAGGGAGGCTCTGGCTATCTCTAACTGTCACACCATCACTGTTGAGCACGTTCAGCGGGTCAGTCGGTCTGGTAGAGCTGTATATCCACTCAACATTCGGGGCAACGAAACCCCCCCTCTGTTCAGCTCAGGAAGATAAAGTCACATCTGGTGTGTGTGTTTAAGCATAGCCACTTTCTCACTACTTGAACATTTTTTGTTGTTAATCCCCCTCATAAACCTCTGTGGGATATGCACATTGGCAAACAGATGTTGAATCTTTGCGAGCGCCACCTCTCTGACAGCGTCTAGCTTCATGACCACAGGCAGAGGGGGAATGCCAATCATATCAAGCCTGGTTGAATACTCATCGACAAGCTCCTCAACTTGTTCCCCCCCCCCCACTTGCCAGCAACATTACATTTATGTCCAAGATACCTGGATGTTTGGTGACGAGAGTACTCCCTGATTGATTGTTTTTTTTATAAGTGTTTGCGGCTTATCAGTCTTTCGTTCAACACCACACATTTAGTGTCTTTGACTTCCCGACCATTTCAAAAAGTCATCTGTACGAGAGAGCATGTCTTTGATAACCCACTCCTCTCTGGAGGAGATCTGAATGTCGTGACCCTTGTAATGGGTTCAGGAGCACACTGGCAAAGCCATTTCAGCCACTGGTTGATGGCTAGGATGAAGTTAACAGCGCTCCATGGGCAACCTGTTTTTATGCCAACCCTGAGTGGCATAAAACACACACGTACAGTACACACACATTCACACAGTATTGCCTTTTAGATGTGTCAGGGGGTGTTGAAGTAACAGGGCTCTCATTGTGACAGTGCACAGGATGGTGGGGGTTCTTTTGTCTTTGAGGCTTGTGTTTGTTTTACTTTTTAAACACACTCCCAAATGAATCAGTAAATGAGCTGGGCTGGACAGCTCCCTGGGTCCAGGTCTGAGGGTGAGGAGGAGAAGAGAGTGGGCCGGGCCTGAGGGTGAGGAGGAGAAGAGAGTGGGCCGGGCCTGAGGGTGAGGAGGAGAAGAGAGTGGGCCGGGCCTGAGGGTGAGGAGGAGAAGAGAGTGGGCCGGGCCTGAGGGTGAGGAGGAGAAGAGAGTGGGCCGGGCCTGAGGTCCCCAGAAAAGCCTAAAATGTGAAAATGAGTAGAACTCCCAGGGTTTTCAAAACAAGCCCAGAGATTTCATTACACATACCTGGACAACTGAGGGCATGGAAAAAAAACACTCCTCACATATGCATGCACACACACGTACCCTCGAACACACACACTACCGCACATATATGTGCACGTGCGCACACACTCCCCGCACCCCTGAGCAGCAGCTGAGCTGCTCAGACTTTTAAAAACCAACTAAATACACCAGTGAACTCTCTCTCCCCCCTGCCTATGCCTCTCCCTCTCTCTCCCCCTCACCCCCCTGCCTCTGCCTCTCCCTCTCCCCCCCTTCTCTCTCCCCCTCTCCCTCTGCCTCTGCCTCTCCCAATCTCTCTCCCTCTCTCTCTTTCCTTCTCCATTTCTCCCTCTCTCTCTTTATTCTCTCTCTCTTTCCCCTCTCTCTTTCTTCTATCTCTCTTTATTCTCTCTTTCTCTCTCTTTCTAGCTCTCTCTCTCTCAATTTCTTCCTTCCTCTCTTTCTTTCTTTCTTTCTTTCTTTCTTTCTTTCTTTCTTTCTTTCTTTCTCTCTCTTTATTCCTCTCGCTCGCTCTCTCCCTCTCCCTCTCTCTCCCTCTCCCTCTCTCTCTCTCTCTCTCTCTCTCTCTCTCTCTCTCTCTCTCTCTCTCTCTCTCTCTCCTTTCTCTCTCCCTCTCTCTCTCTCTCTCTCTCTCTCCTCTCTCCCTCTCTCTCTCTCTCTCTCTCTCTCTCTCTCTCTCTCTCTCTCTCTCTCTCTCTCTCTCTCTCTCTCTCTCTCTCTCTCTCTCCCTCTCTCCCTCTCTCTCTCTCTCTCTCTCTCTCTCTCTCTCTCTCTCTCTCTCTCTCTCTCCCTCTCCCTCTCCCTCTCTCTCTCTCTCCCTCTCCCTCTCTCTCTCTCTCTCCCTCTCCCTCTCTCTCCCTTTCTCCCTCCCTCTCTCTCAGCATCAGAAAAGTGCAGCGCACTACATCAATATGGTCATCAATCATAGGCTGTACGCCCTGTACAGGGCTGGGGTGTGGGTGGTGGAGAAGGGGAGCGCTGTACTGCCTAACACTGTAGGTTGGGAATGTGGGCGCTGGGCGGTGGTGTTATTCTGGGCTACACTAGTGAGGTTGGAACCTTTAGGCATGGTTCCATCATGTTTTGGGTGGGGGATGCTGGAATATTGGATGACCATGGTTCTCTTCAGGTCCAAACCCAAAGATGGACTGAAGCAGCTTTTTAACAACCTTAGGGAGTGAACATTATTTATAATAAGGGTTACATGGAGAAAATTAGACCTCACTGAAGTGAAAATGGATGGGCCTCCCTTCAGCAAAATATATTTGACCTAAACCCTCCCTGAACGCTTGAAGAAAAAATGACCCTCCCCTGTACCCAAAACAATAATTAAAACAAAGTGGATAGCAGAGAACATGTCTACTGTTTACCCTCACTTCTTGGACAGAGCCTTAGATATGTCGTTTTAGAAACTGTTCTTCGTCCTCTAAGCATTACATGGCAACGCAGGAATTTTGATAGCGCACAGGGCTGCAGGCTAGAAGGTTGTGGGTTCGCAGACCACTGTTGAAAGATCTCCGTTATAGTAAAAATCATTGCATGAATCTATTATCATATTCGTAGATCCAAGAAAAAATTATTTTTTTAATTTAAAAAATGTCATGCAATTCTACGCCATTTAGACTTTTTTTAATAACACACAAATTACAGAATGGACAGAGAGATAAGATGAACACATAGGCCTGTCATATTTCTCCAATGCCATAATCTGTCTGTTTTGTTTGCAATGAAATAATTCAATCTGTGACATCATGAGGAATCTGATGTATTGTATTGGCCGTGGGGTGGCGGGTTTTGTGGGCTGCTTCTACATTGCACCGCGACCTCCATGACATTTCTACATTTCTGTAGCCTACTATTTGATACAATACATATGTTGAAATGACGATATTGCAAATCGATTTGTGCCACTTGTTTAGGCTACCTGGAGTTGGCAAATGAATAAACAGCCTATAACTTCAGTTTGTTGTTGTTGTAGCCTTGTGTTATTATGCGATTATTAATGGCCCATGTTTAGTTCGTTCATTTGGAAGTTATCAACTGTGATCATGGTCACAGCTCTATCGCGTATGTATCGTTCTCCACATTTAATGTCAGTTTCATTGTGGACTTTTCACGGAAGTTAGATGTTGGCCTATCAGAGGCTATAGGCTTCCGGCATCTAGCTCAGCAAACCATGGCAAAGTGAATTACAATTATAAAGCCAGATTTTAGTCCGTAGCCTATGGCTATTGAAATAACAAGTCAATCTCGCAAATAGGCCATTTATAACGGTTTGAAGTCTTGACATCTGGCACATAATAACAGCACAATTGCCAGAAAATAGCCAAACATTCATTTTTGGAGGTTCCTCCAAGTGTTTCTTGCACAGAGCTTTCGAGATCCTCTGTCCAACTTTCAACACTCAAACTCTCCTGTCGGATTGATCTATAGTTATGCACATGCACAAACAGGATGTATTGACAGTTATACACTGGGTGGTTTGAGCCCTGGATGCTGATTGGTTTAAAGCCTTGGTATATCAGACCGTGTACCACGGGTTTGACCTATTTAAAAGTTTTACTGTTCTTATTCCATTGGTAACCAGATTATAATATCAATAAGGCACCTCAAGGGGTTGTGGTGTTGTAAGAACAGCCCTTAGCTGTGGTATATTGGCCATATACCACACCTCCTCGGCCTTATTTCTTAATAATAGCAGTCAAAACAAGTTAAATTTGACATCCATTGATAGAAAATGATCTGGCGAGTTTAATAAGGGCAAAAGATCTTTTCTCTAAAGACATATTCTTAAACTCACAATAATTATTAATTTGAAGCGACCTTTGCTTCTTTGCCTACTTTTGTTACAAATTACATCAACATTCCTTCTTAATTCGCTCGATAACGCTGTATAAAACGTTTTTTTTGGGGGGGGGGGATAAATGTTGGGCAGGTTTCAGGCCTCGTGGGCGGACTTTGAGAGGTCATTGGACTAGACATTTTCGCCAGACATGGCAATCATGGTGTTTCCCTAAGCTGTCTGTGTTTTAAACATCTTCTATGGTACAGAAAGTAAATAGCTTAATCAATTGATAGCGACAGAATTAGATTACTTCCCAAGCAAAGTCATTTTTTTGTCCCCTCGGCTATAGAAGGTTGTAGCTCAGCCTCTGAATGTCAAGGAAACAAAACAATGATATCCCCATATGCATCGGAGTCTCGTCTTTCACGGGTATTTTACCGTTTTTTTCTAGCATAAAGCATCGCAGACCAAAGCGCTGTTATAGATCATTTTTATTTTCTGTGCTTTTTTCCACTTTCTTTAATAAAAGGTAGGGCTATGGCATAGCCTCTTATACCCTCTCAATTCAAGTCTTGGTTTTAACTTAACAGCCCTGATATGGAGGTAGGGCATTTAAAGAGTGCATGGTGGGTGGAGGAACTGACCGACACATCTATGGATATAGCAGCCTATAGCCTAATATAGTCTGTCAAACAGGTAGGCCTACCTCATAATAGAAAGATATAGGCTCCAACACAAAGACCTCTTGTTGTTAATGAAGTCTAATTAAAATGAAGATTGTTGAAATGAATTATGGCTACTGGAATTTGCCTACTTTCAGCACCAGGAGCTGTCCATTTCCCATTGATCATTCCGGGGCTGCTGTATCAAGTTTCAGCACCACAATGTGTTACTCGGATCTGGCTTATTGTGGCTTATTAAGTCAATTACTCTGATAAATAGGACTACATCATGGGCAAGATGCATACTTTTTCCATATTTTGTTACGTTATTCTAAAATTAATGAAATCCACAAACAATTCCCCATAATGCAAAGTGAAAACAGGTTTCACAAATGTTTGCTAATGTATTAATTTTAAAAATGAAATACCTTATTTACATAAGTATTCCCGACCCTTTGGTATGAGACCAAAGGTATGAGAAATTGAGCTCAGGTGCATCCTGTTTCCATTGATTTACATTTACATTTAAGACATTTAGCAGACGCTCTTATCCAGAGCGACTTACAAATTGGTGCATTCACCTTATGACATCCAGTGGAACAGTCACTTTACAATAGTGCATCTAAATCTTAAAGGGGGGTGAGAAGGATTACTTATCCTATCCTAGGTATTCCTTAAAGAGGTGGGGTTTCAGGTGTCTCCGGAAGGTGGTGATTGACTCCGCTGTCCTGGCGTCGTGAGGGAGTTTGTTCCACCATTGGGGGCCAGAGCAGCGAACAGTTTTGACTGGGCTGAGCGGGAACTGTACTTCCTCAGTGGTAGAGGGCGAGCAGGCCAGAGGTGGATGAACGCAGTGCCCTTGTTTGGGTGTAGGGCCTGATCAGAGCCTGGAGGTACTGAGGTGCCGTTCCCCTCACAGCTCCGTAGGCAAGCACCATGGTCTTGTAGCGGATGCGAGCTTCAACTGGAAGCCAGTGGAGAGAGCGGAGGAGCGGGGTGACGTGAGAGAACTTGGGAAGGTTGAACACCAGACGGGCTGCGGCGTTCTGGATGAGTTGTAGGGGTTTAATGGCACAGGCAGGGAGCCCAGCCAACAGCGAGTTGCAGTAATCCAGACGGGAGATGACAAGTGCCTGGATTAGGACCTGCGCCGCTTCCTGTGTGAGGCAGGGTCGTACTCTGCGGATGTTGTAGAGCATGAACCTACAGGAACGGACCACCGCCTTGATGTTAGTTGAGAACGACAGGGTGTTGTCCAGGATCACGCCAAGGTTCTTAGCGCTCTGGGAGGAGGACACAATGGAGTTGTCAACCATGATGGCGAGATCATGGAACGGGCAGTCCTTCCCGGGAGGAAGAGCAGCTCCGTCTTGCCGAGGTTCAGCTTGAGGTGGTGATCCGTCATCCACACTGATATGTCTGCCAGACATGCAGAGATGCGATTCGCCGCCTGGTCATCAGAAGGGGAAAGGAGAAGATTAATTGTGTGTCGTCTGCATAGCAATGATAGGAGAGACCATGTGAGGTTATGACAGAGCCAAGTGACTTGGTGTATAGCGAGAATAGGAGAGGGCCTAGAACAGAGCCCTGGGGGACACCAGTGGTGAGCGCGCGTGGTGAGGAGACAGATTCTCGCCACGCCACCTGGTAGGAGCGACCTGTCAGGTAGGACGCAATCAAGCGTGGGCCGCGCCGGAGATACCCAACTCGGAGAGGGTGGAGAGGAGGATCTGATGGTTCACAGTATCGAAGGCAGCCGATAGGTCTAGAAGGATGAGAGCAGAGGAGAGAGAGTTAGCTTTAGCGGTGCGGAGCGCCTCCATGATACAGAGAAGAGCAGTCTCAGTCGAATGACTAGTCTTGAAACCTGACTGGTTTGGATCAAGAAGGTCATTCAGAGAGAGATAGCGGGAGAGCTGGCCAAGGACGGCACGTTCAAGAGTTTTGGAGAGAAAAGAAAGAAGGGATACTGGTCTGTAGTTGTTGACATCGGAGGGATCGAGTGTAGGTTTTTTCAGAAGGGGTGCAACTCTCGCTCTCTTGAAGACAGAAGGGACGTAGCCAGCGGTCAGGGATGAGTTGATGAGCGAGGTGAGGTAAGGGAGAAGGTCTCCGGAAATGGTCTGGAGAAGAGAGGAGGGGATAGGGTCAAGCGGGCAGGTTGTTGGGCGGCCGGCCGTCACAAGACGCGAGATTTCATCTGGAGAGAGAGGGGAGAAAGAGGTCAGAGCACAGGGTAGGGCGGTGAGCAGAACCAGTGGTGCCGTTTGACTTAGCAAACGAGGATCGGATGTCGTCGACCTTCTTTTCAAAATGGTTGACGAAGTCATCTGCAGAGAGGGAGGAGGGGGAGGAGGATTCAGGAGGGAGGAGAAGGTGGCAAAGAGCTTCCTAGGGTTAGAGGCAGATGCTTGGAATTTAGAGTGGTAGAAAATGGCTTTAGCAGCAGAGACAGAGGAGGAAAATGTAGAGAGGAGGGAGTGAAAGGATGCCAGGTCCGCAGGGAGGCGAGTTTTCCTCCATCTCCGCTCGGCTGCCCAGAGCCCTGTTCTGTGAGCTCGTAATGAGTCGTCGAGCCACGGGGCGGGAGGGGAGGACCGAGCCGGCCTGGAGGATAGGGGACATAGAGAGTCAAAGGATGCAGAAAGGGAGGAGAGGAGGGTTGAGGAGGCAGAATCAGGAGATAGGTTGGAGAAGGTTTGAGCAGAGGGAAGAGATGATAGGATGGAAGAGGAGAGAGTAGCGGGGGAGAGAGAGCGAAGGTTGGGACGGCGCGATACCATCCGAGTAGGGGCAGTGTGGGAGGTGTTAGATGAGAGCGAGAGGGAAAAGGATACAAGGTAGTGGTCGGAGACTTGGAGGGGAGTTGCAATGAGGTTAGTGGAAGAACAGCATCTAGTAAAGATGAGGTCGAGCGTATTGCCTGCCTTGTGAGTAGGGGGGGAAGGTGAGAGGGTGAGGTCAAAAGAGGAGAGGAGTGGAAAGAAGGAGGCAGAGAGGAATGAGTCAAAGGTAGACGTGGGGAGGTTAAAGTCGCCCAGCACTGTGAGAGGTGAGCCGTCCTCAGGAAAGGAGCTTATCAAGGTATCAAGCTCATTGATGAACTCTCCGAGGGAACCTGGAGGGCGGTAAATGATAAGGATGTTAAGCTTGAAAGGGCTGGTAACTGTGACAGCATGGAATTCAAAGGAGGCGATAGACAGATGGGTAAGGGGAGAAAGAGAGAATGACCACTTGGGAGAGATGAGGATCCCGGTGCCACCACCCCGCTGACCAGAAGCTCTCGGGGTGTGCGAGAACACGTGGGCGGACGAAGAGAGAGCAGTAGGAGTGGCAGTGTTATCTGTGGTGATCCATGTTTCCGTCAGTGCCAAGAAGTCGAGGGACTGGAGGGAGGCATAGGCTGAGATGAACTCTGCCTTGTTGGCCGCAGATCGGCAGTTCTAGAGGCTACCGGAGTCCTGGAACTCCACGTGGGTCGTGCGCGCTGGGACCACCAGATTAGGGTGATTAAACCACCACACGCGGTGTGGAGCGTTTGTATGGTCTGTGCAGAGAGGAGAGAACAGGGATAGACAGACACATAGTTGACAGGCTACAGAAGAGGCTACGCTAATGCAAAGGAGATTGGAATGACAAGTGGACTACACGTCTCGAATGTTCAGAAAGTTAAGCTTACGTAGCAAGAATCTTATTGACTAAAATGATTAAAATGATACAGTACTGCTGAAGTAGGCTAGCTGGCAGTGGCTGCGTTGTTGACACTACACTAATCAAGTCGTTCCGTTGAGTTTAATAGTTTCTGCAGTGCTGCTATTCGGGGGCTAGCTGGCTAGCTAGCAGTGTTGTTTACGTTACGTTGCGTTAAAAGAACGACGTTAAAAGAACGACAATAGCTGGCTAGCTAACCTAGAAAATCGCTCTAGACTACACAATTATCTTTGATACAAAGACGGCTATGTAGCTAGCTACGATCAAACAAATCAAACCGTTGTACTGTAATGAAATGAGAATGTGAAAATGTGATACTACCTGTGAATGCGACCGGGTTGTTGAGTTCTATTCAGTAGACGTTGGCTAGCTGTTAGCTGTTAGCTGTTGGCTAGCTAGCAGAGTCTCCTACGTTAAGGACGACAAATAGCTGGCTAGCTAACCTCGGTAAATTAAGATAATCACTCTAAGACTACACACTCTAAACTACACAATTATCTTGGATACGAAGACAGCAAAGACAACTATGTAGCTAGCTAACACTACACTAATCAAGTCGTTCAGTTGAGTGTAATAGTTACTGCAGTGCTAATCGGTAGGCGTTTGCTAGCTGGCTAATAGCAGTGAGGACTGCGTTAGGACGACGAAATACGATAATTATGCAATTATCTTTGATACAAAGACGGCTAAGACGGCTATTCTTAGCTAGCTAAGAAGAAATTGCTAAGATTAGACAAATCAAACCGTTGTACTATAATGAAATGTAATGAAAAAGTTATACTACCTGCGGAGCGAAGTGCCGATGCGACCGCTCGCTCCAACCCGGAAGTATATAGTAGGCATTCAGGGCCGGTGAAAAAAATGTCATCTTTGATGTTCCTACAACTTGACATTTCTAAAAACCCAGTTTTTGCTTTATCATTATGGGGTATTGCTTTATCATTATGGGGTATTGCTTTATCATTATGGGGTATTGCTTTATCATTATGGGGTATTGCTTTATCATTATGGGGTATTGCTTTATCATTATGGGGTATTGCTTTATCATTATGGGGTATTGCTTTATCATTATGGGGTATTGCTTTATCATTATGGGGTCTTGCTTTATCATTATGGGGTATTGCTTTATCATTATGGGGTATTGCTTTATCATTATGGGGTATTGCTTTATCATTATGGGGTATTGCTTTATCATTATGGGGTATTGCTTTATCATTATGGGGTATTGCTTTATCATTATGGGGTCTTGCTTTATCATTATGGGGTATTGCTTTATCATTATGGGGTTTATTGCTTTATCATTATGGGGTATTGCTTTATCATTATGGGGTATTGCTTTATCATTATGGGGTATTGCTTTATCATTATGGGGTATTGCTTTATCATTATGGGGTATTGCTTTATCATTATGGGGTATTGCTTTATCATTATGAGGTCTTGCTTTATCATTATGGGGTCTTGCTTTATCATTATGGGGTCTTGCTTTATCATTATGGGGTATTGCTTTATCATTATGGGGTATTGCTTTATCATTATGGGGTATTGCTTTATCATTATGGGGTCTTGCTTTATCATTATGGGGTATTGCTTTATCATTATGGGGTCTTGCTTTATCATTATGGGGTCTTGCTTTATCATTATGGGGTCTTGCTTTATCATTATGGGGTCTTGTGTGTAGATTGAGGGGGGAACAATTTAATCCATTAGAATAAGGCTGTAACAGAACAAAATGTGGAAAAAGTCAACGGGTCTATAGGCTTTTTCTGAATGTACTGTACTGTTTAAAAAATTAAAAAATCAATTATAGTAGTATAGTAGCAAGCTATCAAAGTTGACCTCCGGTCCTCATCTTTGTGCTCTCCTTCTCAAACTGAACAGAGGCTATACTCTAGTCCACGTGCAAGATTAGGCCTAATCAAAAATGATTTCCAGAATAGGCCTTTGACTCTCCTCCTGAACAGCCACTGTAGACCTACACAGCATAGCCATTGGTTAGGCAGCACACACAAAAAAAAATTGATCAGCAAGAGCAGAGCAGCCCGGGGATCAGGGTTGGAATATCCATTGCAGTGTGTAATGCAGCTAGTTTTATTTACACCCTCCCATCAGCTATCTTAGAAATACAACTCTGCCATGTGCTTCTCTGAGCATGCACTTCATAGCCTAAAGCCTAGGATATGGATCGTTTGATTGAGACCACACTAAATAGCCTATAGGCGCAATTGATATTGTGATCAGCGGAGAATCAGGGATGAGGGGCGGCATCGGGCAAATATCGATATACACTCAGTGGCCAGTTTATTAGGTACACCCATCTAGTACCGGTTCGGACCCCCCTTTGCCTCCAGAACAGCCTGAATTCTCCGGGGTGTGTAAACATTGCTCAATTGGTATCAACGGACCGAACGTGTGCCAGAAAAAGATTCCCCACACCATTACGCCACCAGCCTGTACAGGTGACACCAGGCAGGATGTGGTCATGGACTCATGCTGCTTACACCAAATCCTGATTCTGCCATCTGCATGATGCAACAGGGACTGGGATTCGTCAGATCCACTCCTCCATTGTCCAGTGTTGGTGATTCCGTTCCCACTGGAGCCACTTCTTCTTGTGTTTAGCTGATAGGAGTGGAACCCGGTGTGGTCGTCTGCTGTAATCAACCAAAATTGTGCGTTCCGAGATGCCGTTCTGCACACCACTATTGTACTGCGCCGTTATTTGCCTGTTTGTGGCCTGCCTGTTAGCATTGCACGATTCTTGCCATTCTCCTTCGACCTCTCATCAACGAGCTGTTTTCACCCACAGGACTGCTGCTGACTGGATGTGTTTTGTTTGTGGCACCATTCTCAGGACACACTAGACATGGTTGTATGTGTAAAGTCCAGGAGGCCGGCCAGCAGTTTCTGAGATACTGGTAACCGACGATCATACTACGCTCAAAGTCACATAGGTCACTTGTTTTGCCCATTCTATCGTTCAAATGGCCACGTGACCCACTGTCTGTTGGAGCAAACCATTTTTGTAAACGGGGTAGTGTACCTATGAACTGGCCTCTGAGTGTATAGCCTAATAAGCAACTCATTCTAAAACACTGAGAAATATTGAAATGTAATCCATTACAAATTACATGACACTAGATTTAAAAAACACTAAACCCTCGCCTTGACTGAAATTGAAAGAGTATGATCCTCCCCAATTTTTGTCCAGGTACCCATTTTGTAAATGTCAATCCATCCCTTAAAGCCCTGACTTTAGCCTTGTATTTAAAGCACTGGGTTTATATTTCTGCAACTGTAGATCCCTGTTTCCCCACCCTGGTCCTCAAGTACCCCCAACACTACACATTCTTGTTGTAACCTCGGACAAGCACTTAACTGGTTGAATCAGGTGTGTTTGTCTGAGCCTACACCAATAATGAGTGGTGTTGGGGGTACTTGGGGAGCAGAGTTGAGAGACACTGTTATAGATAGAGAGTCTGCCATTTGGATGAGGTCTGTGGGAATGTTTGCCTCCTCAGCAGCCTACCAACCAGCCAGCCTGCCTAGCAGTAACAAGATGTCTGCAGACTGCAAATGAGGCTTGAGCCAAACTATACTAGACCGTCCTGGGGGATTGGACTGGAGCTCAACCCTAAAATTGAACCTCCACTCTGGGGTCCTGAGGGAGGGGGTAGAGGAGGATCCTCTGGCAGACCTAAATCTACTCAAAGCCGCCTGGATTCCTGCTCTCAGATCCTACTCTGTCTGTGTAAACAGGTCTGGAGTATCACCACTGTGTGTGTGTGGGCACACACGATGTGTGTGTGTGTGTGTGTGTGTGTCACTCTTTTTTTCCCCCCAGGAACCCTATTTCAATGCAGCCATCTCCCTTTAATGTCATACTCCTATTGTGGTCAGACGTACTAGAGACCACGGCAAGTTATACTGCTCCGTTGGATCCGTCTCTAGTGAAGTAATCCAAGTGGAGTGACTCTCCACTGACCCATCTCCCAAGACGTAGGGTCACACCGCCGCTGGCCCGGTACACCGTGGGTTCCCCATCGTCTTCACCCCCCACCCCCACCCAGAGACTGTTGGATATCTTAGTGCATCTAATCAGTTCATCAACCACTGTCTTTGTACATTAGACACAGGGTGAGAGGACAGCTGTCTGTGCAGTATGTTGCTCTGCTCTGGGCCGTCTGTCTGTGTGTGGTGTGGTTGGCGTGGCGAACACGTATCATATGTTTTGTTTTACTGACCGGACCTGGGAGGGCGGGCTGGTCGCCTCATCTCCTGGGCTGATACTTGACCCACGGGGTAATCACAGAGGGATTTGGGACACCTTTGATCCCCCTTTTCTGTCCATGGGGGGGTGCAGGGCTGACACACAGAGATTAGGGGCACTGGGGAGAGAGCTGCTAGACTGATTTGGTGCTGGAGCGTATTTGCGTGTGTGTCTGTGTTTGATTGTTTGATTGTACTTCAGGGCACGAGATATGGGTCTACAGTGTTCCCCTTTTAAAGTGGTAATCTGCAGTTTTGCTACATCTATTTTTGGACTTATGAATGATATGTAGCCATTGATTCTTGAAGAATATAACTTATAAAATACCCCTTAAGAACCAAAAATATTGTTTTACTCCAAAGTTTTTAAACATAATAAATGTAAACAAACAATGTATAGCCTCAAAACATGGTTAAAACTATAATTTTGGATGGTCAGTCCTTGTACCCATAGCTCTGTCTATGAATTTTAGTGTGGTTAAATTTCTCCAGCCCCATCCCTCATCTTTGGAAACAGTGGTGGAGAGAACGCTTTATTGGTTCATCTGCGGATTGACCCTTTAAGACTAGCTCAGCTACTACAGTGTGCCAGTCCCCAAACATTACTAACCATTGATGTTTGATTCATTGTAGCTCTTTACAATGTCAAACCTAGATGCCATCCTGCAAGAGTGTGTGTCTCTTCTCAGCAAATCGATAAAGCTCTAAAAGTACTGCAATAAAAGGGGTGAGAGGGTCATAGTTCATTAGAGGTCAATTGAGATGACCAGAACGGTCACCTTCTGGTCTGGCACCTGCAGCTGCTCTCTGGTTGGCTGACTGATAGGGCAGGGCGGAAGGAGGACCACGTCCTAAATGAGGAATAGCTGAGTGGGAGGAGCGATGATCCATTATAGATTCCTCATGATGAAACCATGACCCTGGTATGCTTGTGTTCTCCAGCTCTTCTCTCCTCTATAGACAGGCACATGTGCAGAGAAATGAATGGTCTCTGGTAGCCAACTCTCCCAATGGGCTTAGATTCTCAATCAACTCAACAGAATAGCTTTGTGGTCTGGAAAATGAACTCATGACCAGTGGGTTATCTGTTCCCTAAAGAGTTAGGTCATACTGCCATTGTGTTATTGAGCAAGAATTAACCTGCATATGGACACTTTGTATACTGAACAGAATGAACTATGTCAAGAATATAAAAGAAAACATAAGTAGCGAGGAGGAGGCTGAGAGAGGTGCAGACAGTGTTTACATGATGACAAGAGCTGGTTTAGGCTAATTATGTATAGAAAAATGTATAAAGATACAGTTGAAGTCGGAAGTTTACATACACTTAGGTTGGAGTCATTAAAACTTGTTTTTCAACCACTCCACAAATTTCTTGTGAACAAACTATAGTTCTGGCAAGTCGGTTAGGACATCTACTTTGTGCATGACAAAAGTCATTTTTCCAACAATTGTTTACAGACAGATTATTTCACTTATAATTCACTGTATCACAATTTCAGTGGGTAAGATGTTTACATACACTAAGTGGCTGTGCCTTTAAACCGTTTGGAACATTCCAGAAAATGATGTCATGGCTTTAAAAGCTTCTGATAGGCTAATTGACATAATTTGAGTCATTTGGAGGTGTACCTGTGGATGTATTTCAAGGCCTACCTTCAAACTCAGTGCCTCTTTGCTTGACATCTTGGGAAAATCAAAAGAAATCAGCCAAGACCTCAGAAATAAAATGGTAGACCTCCACAAGTCTGTTTCATGCTTGGGAGCAATTTCCAAATGCCTGAAGGTACCACGTTCATCTGTACAAACAATACAAACAATGGGACCACGCAGCCGTCATAACACTTAGGAAAGAGACGCGTTCTGTCTCCTAGAGATGAACGTACTTTGGTGCGAAAAGTGCAAATCAATCCCAGAACAACAGCAAAGGACCTTGTGAAGATGCTGGAGAAAACAGGTACAAAAGTATCTATATCCACCGTAAAACAAGGCCTATATCGACATAACCTGAAAGGCCGCTCAGCAAGGAAGATGCCACTGCTCCAAACCCCCCAAAAAGCCAGACTACGGTTTGCAACTGCACATGGGGACAAAGCTCGTACTTTTTGGAGAATTGTCCTCTGGTCTGATGAAACAAAATTTGAACTGTTTGGCAATAATGACCATCATCACAATTGGAGGAAAAATGAGGAGGCTTGCAAGCCGAAGAACACCATCCCAACCGTGAAGCACGGGGGTGGCGGCATCATGTTGTGGGGGTGCTTTGCTGGAGGAGGGACTGGTGCACTTCACAAAATAGATGGCTTCATGAGGATGGAAAATGATGTGGATATCGCAAATGGGTCTTCCAAATGGACAATAACCCCAAGCATTCTTCCAAAGTTGTGGCAAAATGACTTAAGGACAACAAAGTCAAGGTATTGGAGTGGCCATCACAAAGCCCTGACCTCAATCCTATGGAACATTTTTGGGCAGAACTGAAAAACCTTGTGCAAGCAAGGAGGCTGACACACCTGACTCAGTTACATCAGCTCTGTCAGGAGGAATGGGTCAGAATTCACCCAACTTATTGTGGTATTGTGGGAAGCTTGTGGAAGGCTACCCGAAACATTTTACCCAAGTTAAACAATTTAAATGCAATGCTACCAAATACTAATTGAGTGTATGTAAACTTCTGACCCTCTGGGAATGTGATGAAAGAAATAAAGGCTGAAATAAATCACTCTCTACTATTATTCTGACATTTCACATTCTTCAAATAAAGTGGTGATCCTAACTGACCAAAGACAGGGAATTTTTAATAGGATTAAATGTCAGGAATTGTGACAAACAGAGTTTAAATGTATTTGGCTAAGGTGTATGTAAACTTTCGACTTCAACCCTTTTCCACATTTTGTTACTTTATAGCCTTATTCTAAAAATGATTCAATGAAAAATATATACTTACACACAATACCCCATAATGACAAAATAAAAAAAAGGTTTTTAGATATTTTTGAAAATGTATTCAAAATAAACAACGGAAATACCTTTACATAAGTATTCAGACCTTTTGCTATGAGACTTGACATTGAGCATCCTGCTTCCATTGATCATCCTTGAGATGTTTCTACAACTTGATTGGAGTCCACCTGTGGTATATTCTATTGATTGGACATGATTTGGAGGCACACACCTGTCTATATAAGGTCCCATTATTGTCAGAGCAAAAACCGAGCCATGAGGTCGAAGGAATTGTCCGTAGAGCTCCGAGACAGGATTGTGCCGAGGCACAGATCTGGGGAAGAGTACCAAATCATTTCTGCAGCATTGAAGGTCCCCAAGAACACAGTGGCCTCCATCATTCTTAAATGGAAGAAATATGGAAACACCAAGACACGTCCTAGAGCTGGCCGCCTCGCCAAACTGAGCAAATGGGGGCGAAGGGCCTTGGTCAGGGAGATGACCAAGAACCCGATGGTCACTCTGACAGAGCTCCAGAGTTCCTCTGTGGAGATGGGAGAACATTCCAGAAGGACAGACAACCATCTCTGCAGCCCTCCCCCTTTGGAAGCCACTCCTCAATAAAAGGCAAATGACAGCCCTCTTGGAGTTCGCCAAAAGACACCCAAAGGACTCTCAGAGAATGAGAAACAATATTCTCTAGTCTGATGAAACCAAGATGGAACTCTTTGGCCTGAATGCCAACAGTTACATCTGGAGGAACCCTGGCACCATCCCTACTGTGAAGTATGGTGGTGGCAGCATCATGCTTTGCGGATGTTTTTCAGCTGCAGGGACAGGGAAACTAGTCAGGATTGAGGGAAAGATGAACAGAGCAAAGTACAGAGAGATCCTTCATGAAAACCTGCTCCAGAGCGCTCAGGACCTCAGACTGAGGTGAAGGTTCACCTTCCAAAATGACAATGACCCTAAGCACACAGCCAAGACAATGCAGGAGTGGCTTCGGGACAAGTCTCTGAATATCCTTGAGTGGCCGAATCAGATCCCGGACTTGAACCCGATCTAATATCTCTGGAGAGACCTGAAAATAGCTCTGTAGTGACGCTCCCCATCTAACCTGACAGAGCTTGAGAGGACTTGCAGAGAAGAATGGTAGAAACTCCCCAAATATCAAATCAAATCAAATCTAATTTTATTTGTCACATACACATGGTTAGCAGATGTTAGTGCGAGTGTAGCGAAATGCTTGTGCTTCTAGTTCCGACAATGCAGTAATAACCAACAAGTAATCTAGCTAACAATTCCAAAACTACTACCTTATAGACACAAGTGTAAGGGGATAAAGAATATGTACATAAAGATATATGAATGAGTGATGGTACAGAGCGGCATAGGCAAGATACAGTAGATGGTATTGAGTGCAGTATATACATATGAGATGAGTATGTAAACAAAATGGCATAGTGGCTAGTGATACATGTATTACAAAAGGATGCAGTAGATGATATAGAGTACAGTATATACGTATACATGTGAGATGAATAATGTAGGGAACATTATATTAGGTAGCATTGTTTAAAGAGGCTAGTGATATATTTTACATAATTTCCCAATATAGAATCATGTAGTAACCAAAAAAGTGTTAAACAAATCAAAATATATTTAATTTGTGAGATTCTTCCAAGTAGCCACCCTTTGCCTTGATTACAGCTTTGCACACTCTTGGCATTCTCTCAACCAGCTTCACCTTCATATGTCTGCGATCCAAAAGTCTGCGATCCAACTCATACCATACAGACAGTGTCACCAGCAAAGCACCATCACACCTCCTCCTCCGTGCTTCGTGGTTGGAACCACACATCCGGAGATTATCCATTTACTTACTCTGGTTGGAACCAAAAATCTCAAATTTGGACTCATGAGACCAATGGACAGATTTCCACCGGTCTAATGTCCATTGCTTGTGTTTCTTGGGCCAAGCAAGTGTCTTCTTCTTATTGGTGTCCTTTTGCAGTGGTTTCTTTGCGTCATTTTGACCATAAAGGCCTTATTCACGCAGTCTCCTCTGAACAGTTGATGTTGAGATGTGTCTGTTACTCTGTGAAGCATTTTTTTGGAATGCAGTCTCTGAGGCTGGTACCTCTAATGAACTTATCCTCTGCAGCAGAGGTAACTCTGGGTCTTCCTGTCCTGTGGCAGTCCTCATGAGAGCCAGTTTCATCACAGCTCTTGATGGTTTTTGCGACGTCCCTTGAAGAAACTGCTAAACTTCTTGAAATGTTCCTGATTGACTGACATTCATGTCTTAAAGTAATGGTGGACTGTCCTTTTCTTTTTGCTCATTTGAGCTGTTGTCTTGCCGTAATATGAACTAAATAGAGCTATCTTCTGTATACCAACCCTACCTTGTCACAACACAACTGATTGGCTCAAACGCATTAAGGAAAGACATTCCATGAATGAACTTTTAACAAGGCACACCTGTTAATTGAAATGCAACCTCATGAAGCTGGTTGAGAGAATGCCAAGAGTGCGCAAAGCTGTCATCAAGGCAAAGGTTGGATACTTTGAAGAATCTCAAATATAAATCTAAAATATAATAACACTTTTTTGGTTACTATATGATTCCATGTGTTATTTCATTTTTTTTATTTCACCTTTATTTAACCAGGTAGGCCAGTTGAGGAAAAAGTTATAATTTACAACTGCGACCTGGCCAAGATAAAGCAAAGCAGCGTGACACAAACAACAACACAGAGTTACACGTGGAATAAACAAACGTACAGTCAATAACACAACAGAAATGTCTATATACCGAGTGTGCTATTTCATAGGTTTCATGTCTTTACTATTCTACAATGTCTAAAATAGTAAAAATAAAGAAAAACCCTTGAATGAGTAGGTGTTTCCAAACCTTTGACTGGTAATATAAATATTAGAAGTGCGCATGTATGCACACATAAGCTGGCATATAAATTATTTTGGCGACAACTGCAAATGTACTTCAACATAAGATGAAGTTGGAAGGTACAGTAGGCCTATGGAACATGTGGTATTTCAGTCAAATCTTAACACTGACACTCCCTTCTTCTGGCCCCATAACTTCATACAGGGCCTGTGGTTTCTTCCCACACACCTCCCCCACACTGCTTCCTATGCACCTTTCACATGTTAGAAGGCTCACCCCACTCTGCACTTCTCCTCTTCTTTATCAGTGGGCTTCCTAATCCAAGCCAGCTGTTGTACTCCAAATACAATTAACCCCGGTAATTGTGTGATGTTGACTTGGGGTTTGGGACACTTTCTCACTGACTGCCGGTAGCCCCGCATTCTCTCTCTCGGAGGATGACATCATGGGTTTCAGGTTGCCCTGCGTGCTTTTGTTTCCCAGGGGCGTTGGGTTAGAGTGTAGACCTGGAGAGAACGGACCAGACATCCTGGGAATACACACTGTGGGCCGTTTGTCTTGTCTGTCTGTGTCTGACCCCTCCGCCAGCCTGCCTCACACCACACTGTGGGCCGTTTGTCTTGTCTGTCTGTGTCTGACCCCTCCGCCAGCCTGCCTCACACCACACTGTGGGCCGTTTGTCTTGTCTGTCTGTGTCTGACCCCTCCGCCAGCCTGCCTCACACCACACTGTGGGCCGTTTGTCTTGTCTGTCTGTGTCTGACCCCTCCGCCAGCCTGCCTCACACCACACTGTGGGCCGTTTGTCTTGTCTGTCTGTGTCTGACCCCTCCGCCAGCCTGCCTCACACCACACTGTGGGCCGTTTGTCTTGTCTGTCTGTGTCTGACCCCTCCGCCAGCCTGCCTCACACCACACTGTGGGCCGTTTGTCTTGTCTGTCTGTGTCTGACCCCTCCGCCAGCCTGCCTCACACCACACTGTGGGCCGTTTGTCTTGTCTGTCTGTGTCTGACCCTCCGCCAGCCTGCCTCACACCACACTGTGGGCCGTTTGTCTTGTCTGTCTGTGTCTGACCCCTCAGCCAGCCTGCCTCACACCACACTGTGGGCCGTTTGTCTTGTCTGTCTGTGTCTGACCCTCCGCCAGCCTGCCTCACACCACACTGTGGGCCGTTTGTCTTGTCTGTCTGTGTCTGACCCTCCGCCAGCCTGCCTCACACCACACTGTGGGCCGTTTTGTCTTGTCTGTCTGTGTCTGACCCCTCCGCCAGCCTGCCTCACACCACACTGTGGGCCGTTTGTCTTGTCTGTCTGTGCCTGCCTCACCCACTCCGCCTTGCTGTCTGCCTCACACCACACTGTGGGCCGTTTGTCTTGTCTGTCTGTGTCTGACCCTCCGCCAGCCTGCCTCACACCACACTGTGGGCCGTTTGTCTTGTCTGTCTGTGTCTGACCCCTCCGCCAGCCTGCCTCACACCACACTGTGGGCCGTTTGTCTTGTCTGTCTGTGTCTGACCCTCCGCCAGCCTGCCTCACACCACACTGTGGGCCGTTTGTCTTGTCTGTCTGTGTCTGACCCCTCCGCCAGCCTGCCTCACACCACACTGTGGGCCGTTTGTCTTGTCTGTCTGTGTCTGACCCCTCCGCCAGCCTGCCTCACACCACACTGTGGGCCGTTTGTCTTGTCTGTCTGTGTCTGACCCCTCCGCCAGCCTGCCTCACACCACACTGTGGGCCGTCTTGTCTGTGTCTGTCCGCCAGCCTGCCTCACACCACACTGTGGGCCGTTTGTCTTGTCTGTCTGTCTGACCCCTCCGCCAGCCTGCCTCACACCACACTGTGGGCCGTTTGTCTTGTCTGTCTGTGTCTGACCCTCCGCCAGCCTGCCTCATACCACACTGTGGGCCGTTTGTCTTGTCTGTCTTTGTCTGACCCCTCCGCCAGCCTGCCTCACACCACACTGTGGGCCGTTTGTCTTGTCTGTCTGTGTCTGACCCCTCCGCCAGCCTGCCTCACACCACACTGTGGGCCGTTTGTCTTGTCTGTCTGTGTCCGCCAGCCTGACCCCACTCCGCCAGCTGTGTCTGCCTCACACCACACTGTGGGCCGTTTGTCTTGTCTGTCTGTGTCTGACCCCTCCGCCAGCCTGCCTCACACCACACTGTGGGCCGTTTGTCTTGTCTGTCTGTGTCTGACCCTCCGCCAGCCTGCCTCACACCACACTGTGGGCCGTTTGTCTTGTCTGTCTGTGTCTGACCCCTCCGCCAGCCTGCCTCACACCACACTGTGGGCCGTTTGTCTTGTCTGTCTGTGTCTGACCCACTGTCCTTGTCCTGCCCTCCGCCAGCCTCCTCACCACACTGTGGGCCGTTTGTCTTGTCTGTCTGTGTCTGACCCCTCCGCCAGCCTGCCTCACACCACACTGTGGGCCGTTTGTCTTGTCTGTCTGTGTCTGACCCCTCCGCCAGCCTGCCTCACACCACACTGTGGGCCGTTTGTCTTGTCTGTCTGTGTCTGACCCCTCCGCCAGCCTGCCTCACACCACACTGTGGGCCGTTTGTCTTGTCTGTCTGTGTCTGACCCCTCCGCCAGCCTGCCTCACACCACACTGTGGGCCGTTTGTCTTGTCTGTCTGTGTCTGACCCCTCCGCCAGCCTGCCTCACACCACACTGTGGGCCGTTTGTCTTGTCTGTCTGTGTCTGACCCCTCTGCCAGCCTGCCTCACTGTGTTGTTGACTCTGTTCAGATGTGTTGACAGATCTGGCAGATGCATGTTCCTTCAGTCCAAATAGTTTGCGAGGAATTTATGAATCGAGTTGAAACGTTTGGAGATTTACGGAGTCAAGACGATACAATATAATCTAGACACACTAGTTGGTATGTTTTGTGATCTGCGGTTGCGCTCGGGTGGAGAATTTTGGTGTGTCTACGTGTCATCTGAGTCATTGGAGTGTGTGTGTGTGTGTGTGTGTGTGTTCATATGCATCTGTTCCCCTCTTGTCTATCTCATGAAGGGAGCCACTGCACACGGGTGGGAGTTTGATGACATCATCTTTGTGTGTGTGTGTGTGTGTGTGTGTGTGTTCCCCTCTTGTCTATCTCATGTGTGTGTGTGTGTGTGTGTGTGTGTGTGTGTGTGTGTGTGTGTGTGTGTGTGTGTGTGTGTGTGTGTGTGTGTGTGTGTGTGTGTGTAACATTTTTCTGTCGAACCTCATGAGAAAAGCGCAGTGATCTGGAACGGGATCAAAGACAAGGCAAGGTAGCCCTCCTCTCCCGCCAGCGTGTCTTATAACTTACTCCATCAACACAGAACAGAGCATTGCCCAGAACAGAGAGGAGTGACAACGCCAACGGCGGATTTGTGAAAATGTTGCCGTGAGGGTCTAGTAACTCTGTCAACAGATTGTGTGTGCTGCGAGGACAGCGTATTGAAACAGAATGATGGTGTAGTTATGTGAAACACAATGCTCGTTGCACTACTCGCCCATGTATGAGTTCATTCTCACCTAGGCTGGGTGGGACCGTGGCATAATTGACTCCACAGATCGTTGCACTGAAACAGCTAGTGAGTCATTATAGAGCGGAGTCTCCTCATGATTAAATGATTGTGGCTGGAGCTATTGCATCAATGTAGCATGTCTGATTAGAGAGGGAGAGACCGAGAGAGAGAAACTCACCTGGTAAGTGAATTATGTCCCCAATTCTATACCGAACACAGCAGAGTCTTTTGTATTTGACTTAGACAGTTGCCAGGGCATTAATAACCGCTAGATTCTGTTTCATCTGAATACCTCTATTCCCAATGCTAAATATGCACCAGGCAGTCGAGAGTTGGCCTCTGGACATCAGTGAGGAAGTCAATCATTCTGTCAGTCATCTGCTGTAGGGAGGAGGCAGAGTCACTGGAGCCTGGAAAGTCAACCTCTTCCTCTGTGATGTGAAATAAACAGAGGCAGTGAGGCAGGCCCTCTCTCTCCCCTGCTGTGTTTTCATAGTGTCCAGTCCCCCAGTCCACAGCATGAACACGGGCGCTGATGGTCGAGTCGCTAGATAAACTCAGCTTTTCACTGACGTAATCACGCACACAGACTCATAGAAAAACATGCACACACACACACACACACACACACACACACACACACACACACACACACACACACACACACACACACACACACACACACACACACACACACACACACACACACACACACACACACACACACACACACACACACTGAGAATACTTCAAGGTTTCTAGGAAACAGTCATTCCACTCAGTGTTAATTTCATTAAAAAAAAGTGGATTATCAACTATTTTTCAGTGGCAATTGACAAAACTAAAAATGACTAAATAGATCCAGAAAGAACTTCCATTTAAGTTTTTCATTTCACAAAATGATATATGTGACTGAAATCTGACTAGTAAGTGGACTGGACAATCATTTTTGGAGAGCTAATATTAGCAGCATAGATGTGCAGCGCAGGTCTGTTCAGCAGTGGGAAGGGCACTTCACACCCAGTAAACACAGCCTACATCAGCTGGTGAGCTGCAGGGGAGCAAGCGATGAGTGTGAGCAGACAGGCTCCGCCTTCGATTATACACATCGCGCAGGTCGAGTCTCTTCCTGCTTCCCCTTAGCTAACCAGTCACCACCAGTGTTCTAGTAAGCTACCCTTTGCCTGGTTAAGGACACAAGCAGCTTTACGAAACAGTAGCAGCATTGAGTTTAATAGTAAAACAAAGCTATGTTTTTCTCTTCTTTGAGTAGACTATAGAAAAGTAGGCTGTCTGTCAATTTGTAGTCTCACTCAACTCTCCCACTTTTCCCATTGCATGTCCTATCCAGGTTCTGTAGCCAGGTATCCCTCTCTTTTCCTCAGAGAGAACAGCTTGATTCTAGCCTTTAGGCTACCGTTCAAAAGATATGACCCATAATACAATTTTGTTATGCAGAAGAATCTGTTGGTAGGACAAGATTATATATGTCTGTGCACATGGAAGTCAGTGCTATATGTTTACTATATTAGCTTAATGAGGCAATACAAATGTGAGGTGACTCAAATGGAAGGGTATTTCGTTTAATAAAATGGCATTTTGACAATAATTTGACTAAATCAGTATTCAAATGACAAAAAAACAAACGTTATATTTGAATCAAAATGACTCATTCTAAAAAAAAAAAGTGCCAAAATGATTCTGTATGCGACCCTACAGGAGACCTGGTAGCAACCAGGTTGTTATTAGTCATTAATGGACAGAGGAAGACAGTCAGACCTGTCAACGTTGTCTCTGACAGCCTAATGCCGGTCTGTTTGCTGAGGAGGTGGAGCTTCTAGGTCGGCCTGTTGCAGAATCACCTTCCTGAGGTGAAGCTGCAACACGTGTGGAGTCCACAGACAAGTCTTCAAAGTGGATCGGCTCATTGAGGAGGTATGAAAGGTGGGATTTGTCAGTGAGCCTGTATTGATCGCTGTAGACACAGCATGTCTGGTGAACTGACCCTGTCTCACAGACAAAATAGTGGCATGCATAGAGACACACTGGGTGTATGGAACAACTTAAATCTCTGCTATTACAAACTGTTCTATAGACATACACGTGCAACACATGCTGCAACAAATGTCCCACCTTCTTCTTCTCTGCGAAAGTGACTGCCTTTGACTTTACAGGCACTTCCACACTGAAAGGGGTGTGGGTGTGGAGAGAGTGGAGCTGTGTGTAGGGGCTGCTAATCCAGTTGTCAGACTGTAAGGTGTGACTGGCAGAATAACGTACACTCACTAACTGTATTCACGTGATGCTGCTGGTGTTTCCATAGGGGCCCGAAGGCCCTTGGCTGCAGCTGGTGTTGCCGGACGGTGAGAGCTGGGGTAGAGAGAAACACAGGGATGTTACTTACTCGGAGAAAGTATTTTGGACAAGCGCGGTAAAGTGGGTGTGTATGTGCGTGGCAACGTGTCTGTGTGTGTGTGTATACGTTAGCTTCATGCAGGGTTCCTGTTACTGAACTGAGGATTAGCGCTGTGTTCTGCTTTGTGCCAGAGTAATGCCTGATTAATCAAACACGGTGTTGCCTTACAGCTTCAACTGCTGCCTGTCACTCCAGCGTTCTGTTAGCAGAGAGAGGAGGCTTTTCGGGGGAACCGTTCTCAGGTGTGCTGTCAAAAGGAGCTGTCGCCACTTCATTGAGCCAGCGTTTAGGAGGGCTACAGGATATATGAGTGGGATTAGAGGGAGAGAGGGGAGAGGCTGAATTGTTTGGTGATTCCAGTGCTGAAGTGAGTCTGAGCCCCACACAGTTAGTAGTGCCTGTCTGACAGCATGGTGCTGGCTGTGGAGGAATGGGAGCGGTTGAACTGTGGTACTGTGTTTGGCTAGTAGCGCTCCAGTTAAAGACTAACCAGCAGGTAGAGATCATAGGAGGGAGGTTTAGTTCAACACCTCTGGTCTGGTTTCACAATCAGCAATGCTGAAGAGAATGTGGGATGATCAGGACTACCAGAGAAGGGGGGATTTAGAGAAAGAGAGACAGGAAGAGAGGAGAGAGAGACAGACAGGCAGAGAGCGAGAGAGAGACAGACAGGCAGAGAGCGAGAGAGAGAGAGAGAGAGACAAACAGGCAGAGAGAGAGAGAGAGAGAGAGAGACAGACAGGCAGAGAGCGAGAGAGAGAGAGAGACAAACAGGCAGAGAGAGAGAGAGAGAGAGAAACAGGCAGAGAGAGAGAGAGAGAGACAGACAGGCAGAGAGAGAGAGAGAGAGAGAGACAGACAGGCAGAGAGAGAGAGAGAGAGAGAGAGAGAGAGAGAGAGAGAGAGAGACACAGAGAGAGAGACACAGAGAGAGAGAGCTCCTGCATTCACTTAGAGAAATGCTTGTGAGTGTGTGTAGTCAGAAAGAGAGGGAGGTGACAGAGGACAAAGGCAGGAGTGTGACTGGGCACCCAGTCGGAGCGTGTGATTGCATTCTAGCTTTGTTCCATGAGATCACAGTAGTGGCAGATGCAGAGGGAGACTTAAACTAGCAGCAGCTGTTGGGTCTCTCTCTGCTCTCTGGTTACAAGCTGGCACTGCCCACACATTGGGATGGGCAGAGGGGCACATCGCAGAGTAGACCTTTGGCAGCTCCCTGCACTTTGAGGGTGGGCATGTGGGGACCATATAGACGCAGCAGCTCTCTCCCACAGCATGCTTGGCAGGAGAAGAGAGGGGTGGGAGAGGAGGTGTGAAAGAGAGGCCTTGGTCATAAGACACGACACACAGCTGGTTTCTCACAATGTACAGTATGGAGTTGGTGCTTTGGCGGCATTATGTAGCATATTGGCAATGTAGTCGCTATTTAAATCACAATTTTTTTGCGTTAAAACCTAACTATAATCATTTATGATACATGGTTATATCAGAATGAAAAGTTATGTGACTGTAATAATAACGTAGGACTGAATGTCAGGTCTTCAGAGTCTTGCCATAGGCTTAGGGGTGGGTGCGGTAAGTTCAGCCTCCCTTGTTTCTAGGAAACCATACATAAATTGTATCATGTCTCAACTGTTCTGCCTGTGGCTATGGAACCCTGACCTGTTCACCGGACGTGCTACCTGTCCCGGACCTGCTGTTTTCAACTCTCTAGAGACAGCAGGAGCGGTAGAGATACTCTCAATGATGGGCTATGAAAAGATAACTGACATTTACTCCTGAGGTGCTGACCTGTTTCACCCTCGACAACCACTGTGATGATTATTATTTGACCCTGCTGGTCATTTATGAACATTTGAACATCTTGGCCATGTTCTGTTATAATCTCCACCCGGCACAGCCAGAAGAGGACTGGCCACCCCTCATAGCCTGGTTCCTCTCTAGGTTTCTTCCTAGGTTCTGGACTTTCTAGGGAGTTTTTTCCTAGCCACCTGCATTGCTTGCTGTTTGGGGTTTAAGGCTGAGTTTCTGTACAGCACTTTGTGACATCAGCTGCTGTAAGAAGGGCTTTATAAATACATTTGATTTGATCATTTGACCTAATATTTAGGAAGAGGTCATTATTTCTTCCTGTGGAGGAAAAGTTTAGTTGTAGGCAAGTTAGGTCCAACAAGCGGTGTTTTCACCAAGTCAAATTATTCTATTGTGTTAAAGGTTTCATGATGCTTCTATCTAAACCAAAGTAGATCATTGTTAATATTGTTCTATACATCAGTTGGGGTCTCTCTAAGCGTCAACATGAGGTCCTAAACATAGCATTAAAGTGCATCCTTGTAGCTGTGTGGGCTAATATAGGTAAGTTAAGACAATGTCAAGTTGAGCAAATGGAAGTGTTTTCTTCCCAGGAGTAATGCAAGGCATTATCACTGGGATATGAGGTAACAACAGGGTCTGGCCTATGTTAAACGGTCTGTTTGGATTGAAGCCTGTCTTCAACGATGCAGAAAATGATTAAAATACAAAAGTGATTGTGCTTGGGAAATAAAGAGACATGGTTTTAAAAAAAAACTAACCTTACCTTGTCCCGCAGCTCAACTAACCCCATACCCGGGGTACATTGTGCCAAGAGACCACTGTAATGTTGACACATTTAATGTTGACACACCAGAGATACACGACATCCTGAAATATACACTGCTCAAAAAAATAAAGGGAACACTTTAACAACACAATGTAACTCCAAGTCAATCACACTTTTGTGAAATCAAACTGTCCACTTAGGAAGCAACACTGATTGACAATACATTTCACATGCTGTTGTGCAAATGGAATAGACAACAGGTGGAAATTATAGGCAATTAGCAAGACACCCCAAATAAAGGAGTGGTTCTGCAGGTGGTGACCACAGACCACTTCTCAGTTCCTATGCTTCCTTGCTGGAGGCCGTAGGAGGGCAACAACCCAGCAGCAGGACCGCTACCTCCGCCTTTGTGCAAGGAGGAGCACTGCCAGAGCCCTGCAAAATGACCTCCAGCAGGCCACAAATGTGCATGTGTCTGCTCAAACGGTCAGAAACAGACTCCATGAGGGTGGTATGAGGGCTCGACATCCACAGGTGGGGGTTGTGCTTACAGCCCAAAACCGTGCAGGACGTTTGGCATTTGCCAGAGAACACCAAGATTGGCAAATTTGCCACTGGCGCCCTGTGCTCTTCACAGATGAAAGCAGTTTCTCACTGAGCACATGTGACAGAAGTTACAGAGTCTGGAGACACCGTGGAGAACGTTCTGCTGCCAGCAACATCCTCCAGCATGACCGGTTTGGCGGTGGGTCAGTCATGGTGTGGGGTGGCATTTCTTTGGGGGGCCGCACAGCCCTCCATGTGCTCGCCAGAGGTAGCCTGACTGCCATTAGGTACCGAGATGAGATCCTCAGAACCCTTGTGAGACCATATGCTGGTGCGGTTGGCCCTGGGTTCCTCCTAATGCAAGACAATGCTAGACCTCATGTGGCTGGAGTGTGTCAGCAGTTCCTGCAAGAGGAAGGCATTGATGCAATGGACTGGCCCGCCCGTTCCCCAGACCTGAATCCAATTGAGCACATCTGGGACATCATGTCCCGCTCCATCCACCAATGCCACGTTGCACCACAGACTGTCCAGGAGTTGGCAGATGCTTTAGTCCAGGTCTGGGAGGAGATCCCTCAGGAGACCATCCGCCACCTCATCAGGAGCATGCCCAGGCGTTGTACACACACTACTGAGCCTCATTTTGACTTGTTTTCAGGACATTACATCAAAGTTGAATCAGCCTGTAGTGTGGTTTTCCACTTTAATTTTGAGTGTGACTCCAAATCCAGACTTTCATGGGTTGATAAATTTGATTTCCATTGATCATTTTTGTGTGATTTTGTTGTCAGCACATTCAACTATGTAAAGAAAAAAGTATTTAATAAGAATATTTCATTCATTCAGATCTAGGATGTGTTATTTTAGTGTTCCCTTTATTTTTTTGAGCAATGTATATAGATCTCTTTGTTTAGAAAGAATACTATATTTCCCTTGACGCAGTGAATCTAAATGTAAAAGAAAATGGCTCAATTGAACCCATTCTCCCCTACTGGAAAGGGTGTATATGTTGTGTGATATGCACCTGAGTTTTCCTGTACGCAAGGGGGACCAGGCCTGCCAGCAGCCTACCACTTGGCACTTGTGCCCCACTCAGCCTGCCATCCTGTCCATATGGTTTGATCTCAGTCACACAGACTCCATGTGATGCCTACAGGAACATTGCATTCCCTTACAGGTTTGTGCTCTGCTACCTCGACCGGGTCGGGTTAGATTTCCCCTGTTATCCAGACTTAGTATATCACTTCCTCGTTTGTACATGTTGCTGCGGACTTCTTCTTATTGTCAGAACAGCTGAACAACTTCCCAGTCGTCGGGAACTCAGGAATCAGACTGGATGAGCAGGTGTCTGTCAATCTACACTATACTGCTATATACATTTGTCATGACGTTCTGGCACCACCAAAAGCATCCTGTTTGGGCGAACTCTGTGATAGATCACGTCAGGGTAGACAACGAATGCCCAGAGCGAACTGTCTGGAGTAGACTACAACACCATGCTCTTACCTATCTTTTTGTGCTTCTTCCGTGAAGTCACCTGCAAGTTTGGCGTTATCGGTACCCGTGTCGGCGGGGTTTTTTCCCGGTCCGGGCAAATGATTGTACGGTACGGAGTGAGGAGGACGTATGGAGTGTTTCCAGAATGACCCTGGACAACGCGTTTGTAACGGTGACCCCTAATCTCTTACACACACTGCTTCTCCTCCCCACTCCTACAGGTATCACAAAGTGAAATATATTTGGCCTGGTATTGATTTGAAGTATCACATTATTTCCTCATGACCAGACATCTTTTAGCTGAAACGTTATCTGAACTCCTCCCACACTGGCCGTTGTAACAGCGGACGAGTCCTCAGGAAACAGCCATTCTCCACAGGCAGGTGGCGTAGGCGTGGGACCCTGCATTGGGTGTGGTCGACAGTGGCTGTTCAAACAGGTAACGCAGGACCCTGTGGTCTCTTCATGTTGACTTGCAGCAGGCATGGTGGTGTCTGTCGGGAATGAGACACCCGTGCTCGCCAGTTTCCAGACCCCGTGGCCGACTGCCCGAGTT
Organism: Oncorhynchus keta; assembly: GCF_023373465.1. Taxonomy (NCBI): domain Eukaryota; kingdom Metazoa; phylum Chordata; class Actinopteri; order Salmoniformes; family Salmonidae; genus Oncorhynchus; species Oncorhynchus keta. The sequence goes on from NC_068429.1 coordinate 37,739,948, forward strand.
AGGAGGGCAGGAAACGGCAGAATACAATTATTTCGAGGAATTCCACACTTTTTTCCATGGAAGCCTGAGTGTGTTTATGAGTATTCCTGACTCCATGCACCCTCACTCACGTACCAACACAGGTGATGGCGGGAGTGGAGAGCAGAGTACTCTGCCAAAACCAGAGGGGAAAAGAGGTGAACCTCAATGGAGCAGTGTCGACCAGAACGAGATGGCGATGACGTCACACTGATAAGTGGCTCTATAATGGATTGAGATCTCTCAGACAGAGAGTGGTATCGTCAAGGGAGTCTGGACAGTGAATTTGATATAAAATGCTTGCCGGATTTTGATAATTGAATTGAGATTGATCAGAGGGTTTCAGTGAAACTTATCTGGTTTTCACTCACAGCACCACCTACAGGTAACTGCCAAAATAAGAGAGAACCCATGGTGTCTTAATAGGGCGTTGGGGCACCACAAGCCACTAGAACGGCTTCAGTGGGCCTTGGCATAGATTTCTCAAGTGTCTGGAACTCTGTCGGAGGGATGCGACACCATTCTGGTGGTGGGAAACACTGTCTCTGGCGCCGCTCTGGACCCTCCCAATAAGTGTTTCAATTGGGTTGAGATCTGGTGACGGAGACACACGCACACTACCTAGGTGCCCTTTTGCGCAACGATAACATTATGTCTGTCTCATAGCATGGCAATGGTCTTCCAAGTAAGTGAAAGTGTATAGAGGCGGTGCTATTTGAGTGGAGTGCGATGTTTGGGAGGTAACCTGATAACCATAACAGAGACATTTGTGACATGGCTCTATGGATTTGGAGTTGTTTTGCTAGATGGTTGATCTCGGGACTGGAAAAGCCTGGGGTTCCAGTCTGTCTCTCTGTCTGTTTCCCCCTCCCAGGTGATTAATGTGTCTGACAGAGTAATTACACAGGTTCTGTAAACGGCATGCACAGGTCGCTCTGCTGCCATAAACTCACATTGCTGTCACTGCTATTAACATATCCTCACCTGTGGCCCGTGTTCGCACAGGAGGAATTGCACTTCTACTCTCATTTACATACAAGCTTGCTATCAAAATGTCAAGGAAAAGTCAAACAAATGCAAGCTGTTAGTAATCAAATGACATGTTTGATAGGTTGCATTATGTGTGTCTGGAGGGGCAGGGGGAGGTCAGAGAGTTGCCACGATCAACGCGACTCACCAACTACTGTACAGCGCTATGATGAGCAGGTCGTTCTGTACATGTCACGTTTTCAGGGAATTGTTTCATTGATGATATGATGGGTTCAAAGATGTCCTCCCTCCGGAAGGTTGGCCACTGCTCTTCTAGGTAACGGGCACCACTCCAAAGGCGGTGATTGTTTCTCCATACATTTTAAATCATCCACTTTTAGACTGACAAGGTGAGTAAACTCCCTGGCCAAGCAATGTTTGATTAATGAAATGCCAAGGGGAAACAAAAGCCAGAACGAAGGCTCTCCGGGTGTTTGGAGTTGTGAGAACCAGGTCTTTCCGCTCAGAGAGGTCTTACATTTGAACACATTCGATTTTAATGTGAAATACTTTCAAGTGTAGTGTATTCCTCCAAAAATATCTCTCCCAAAAGTGAGGATTTCATTAGGGCTCAGCGTATATGGCCATCAAGGAGTATGGCGAAACGCAATGGCTTTCTCAAGAGGGAGTCAAATGAAGTGAATGCTAAACCAACCTGCATTAGTCTAGAGTTAGTTTCAGTACATTTATTTTTATTAGATTTTTACCTTTATTTTACCAGGGAGAAATCTGATTTCAAATAATATAAATCGACAGTATTTATTTACTTCAGAGAATGTAAAATGTCATCATACTGTATTCGGATTGATAGTTTGGACACCATACAGCTTAATGCCAACCTTGACGATCAACTAATAGTATGTAAAGTCTAATAGTCTGGCTAATAGAAATACTGAATCTAGACACTAAAAGGTCTGTTGTCTGGGACCTGTCTGATGTAGAAATCTACCAGACCTGTTAGTTGGATCTGATCGTCACAGATCATGCACTGGGCTGTCTGGTGTTTGTTACCTCTATGTCAGCAACGTTGAAAGTGGTGGCCACAGTGATGCGCTCTTACAGTAAGTCGAGGAGTGATGTTTCAGAGATGGATAGCGTTGCTGTTACTTATCGACTACTCCGTGCCAAGGCAGCCCCGGACGGGGGAATATTAAGATACATTAGCAGCAGAAAAACTTGAGCTGGGGGAAGGAGAAGAGGGAAGGCATCACCCAGCTCATACACAGAGACAGGCGGGCCTACCGATCGATGTGAACTCCGTCGCCCTGCAACCCACTTCCTGTGTTTTCGTCGGCGCTATCATTGGGAGAGAGCAAACAACAACGTCAGGGGGCAAAGCAAGACATCTTTGGAATGTACAGTAGCTGATAGCTTAATCTGCTCCTCATATCCAGGTATAGGTTGAGGTTCTGCTGATAAGAGGCTTCTCACACGCCTTCTCTTAATGTCCTCTGTCTCGCTGCTTGCCAGTGTGTGTATGGTCAAGTGTATGTGTGTGTGTGACTGTGTTTCTTCATTGACTGTGATTCTGCCTCAGTTAGACTGTTATCTGATGAGATTGAGTAAAAGCCAGAGTTTGTCACTCATTCATGCTTTCATTGTATTTTCCATGGCAGTGTGTGTCCTACTTACAGTAGGTCACGGTTCTCGTACCCTGCTGGGCCCTGCTCATACTGTTCTCTATTCTGGTTTCTGTTGGCAGTTTGTTTTAACTGATGAAGACAGACATATCACAATGCTTTCTGAATGTTTTTTTATTCCATGCATACTGCAGTTTGATGGTATACTGTATTATTGTACAGTGTGATATGTTTAGTCTGTTTCTAGTTGTGCACCATATATATTTAAGTGATAATGCCCAAGAAGCTGGTGTTTGGAGGATATATTGGCACGGGTGTTGTTTGGCCCGAGACGAAGTCGAGGACCGGCTAACTGTTGCAATATCTCCTCCAAACACCGGCTTCTTGGGCATTATCACATTTATACAAAGGGTTACCAACATATTCAAATAATGATTGACATATTTTCATCAAAAACGTTATTTTGATTATTTGTTCATGCTATTTCATCCTTCCACAAGATATAGTCCCGACACAAATCTAGGGTTGCCAACCGAAGCGGCCTGGCCGTTCGTTCTATCGGTTCAGTTGCCAGAGACGTGACCCAGTCGTTCAGTTTTTTTGCTCTGTGTCTATGGACGCGACCCAGTTGTTCATTCTAAATGTTCCATTGCCACACTGGTTGGCAACGTTCTTATCCCTTGCTTGCTAGCTAGCCAACTACGGCTAATTTACAGTCACGTTAAAAAGTGCAGCCAGAATAACAGCAAAGTAGCTGCATTTGCGTTTTTTTAAAGCTGTTTTCTAGTGACATTTATTTGGAATCATCCATAACAATGAGCTAATGGGGCGCGATTTCGCCTGCCATAGAGAATGTTTTCTCTCGTCAGGACACTGTTGTTCAGCGGAGCTAGCCAACAACACAGCTAACACAATCACAACAAACTGAAGCTGGAAAGACTTCAAACAAGCTGCATTTCGTTTTGTTTTACCTGTTTTCTATTGTCTTTGTATACAGTGCCTTCGGAGAGTGTCCAGATCCCTTGACGTTTTCAACATTTTGTTATGTTACAGCTTTATTCTAAAATGTATTTAAACAATAAAATATCTAAAATATATATTTTTTGTATCCTCAGCAATCTACACACAATACCCAATAAGGACAAAGCGAAAACAGGTTTTTAGAAATATTTGCAAATGTATTAACAATAAAAAACAGAAATACCTTATTTACGGCAGCATGCTCTGGGGATGATTTCAGCAGCAGGGACTGGGAGACTAGTCAGGATCGAGGGAAAGATGAACGGAGCAAAGTACAGAGAGATCCTTGATGAAAACCTGCTCCAGAGCGCTCAGGACCTCAGACTGGGGCAAAAGTGAATCTTCTAACGGGACAATGATCCTAAGCACACAGCCAAGCCAATGCAGGAGTGGCATTGGGATCCTCTGAGAGGATCTGCAGAGAAGAATGGGAGAAACTCACCAAGTACAGGTGTGCCAAGCTTGTGGTGTCATACCCAAGAACAAAGTACTGATTACTTATGTAATTGTGATATTTTCCGTTTGACATTTTTCTATAAATTAGCAAAACAATCTAAAAAAATGATTTTTATTTGTCATTAAGGGGTATTGTGTGTAGATTGATGATGTGACTTCCTTTAAAAAAAAATACCTTTTAGAATAAGGGTGTAATGTCTCAAAATGTGGAAAAAGTCAAGGGGTCTGAATACCTTCTGAAGGCACTGTACATCCATAAAGTTGATACCAGCTGATTCATGATTCCAACTGGCTAAGAAACACTGCCTGCCTGTCTCTCATCTCAACTCCCAACACGTTCATGGGACAGCTGGCGATTGAATTTGAATATTGAAACAATGTTGCAAATGTCAGAGAGACAGAAAGCTAAATGTTAGTCTAAAAGAAATGGGAGATAAGGTCGAGTTGCTTTTTATAGTGGAGATCAAGTTTATAAATTGTCTGGCTGGGCTGATGAGGCTGTGGATTGCACAGTCAGATGGAACAGAGTAAATAGGCATTTTAACGTCATAGATTTAGCCGGTGGTCACTTGTGGAATAAACACCAGCTGTAATGCGGTCTCTGATTCAGAGGGGTTGGGTTAAATGCAGAAGACACATTTCAGTTGAATGCATTCAGTTATACAACTGACTAGCCATCCCCCTTTCCCTTTTAACCAATCAGCATTCAGTATTAGACCCACCCATTGTATAATATAGAAGTAACCCACTGGGCTCAGATGTCAATTCAACTTCTATTCCACATTGGTTCAATGTAATTTCATTGAAATGATGTAGAAATAATGTTGATTCAATCAGTGTGTGCCCAGTGGGAATGCCTGCATTACACCATTTAAAATATGGTATGTATTGGATTTAACAGTCTTAAAACACAGGGGTCCCAATTACATTCAGCCTTAAGACCATTTTTCCATGAGTGGAGGGTCGGGGGGCCGGAACATAGTTATAAATCATTTGTACACTGCAAATTGACTGCAAGAATCCACAAACAGGTATAGTATTTAACAAATACAGAATCATTTCAAACCTTGATTACATTGGGATACGATCACGTATACCTCTCTATTTATGCGTGGGAATACTTTGAGCTGATTCCCTGGTGATTGTACAGTATGTTATGTCCATCAACGAAAATGATTTAGTAAACATTTAACTACGTTTGTTTTTGTTTTTTTGCTCAGAAAACTTGGGGTGCCAAATAAAATCACCAGCTATTGAGGAAACCTGCTCTATGATCTCTGTGCAGTTGGATGTCAGAGAAGGATCAATTCAGTGATTTCCATCCTTGCTCTTGTTTTTCCACTCTACTGCACGTGAATTATGGCCAAAGTGCTCTGTAATGTCAGACAGATGTGAAGAGCTGAAGCAAACTATTGTTCATCTCAGCATTCATATGTGTCACACAACTCTTTATACAGACAAAAAAAACTTGTTCAGAAACATCAAGTGCTTCTTTGTTATTTGACTGTTGAGAATATCAAGGCCGTATTTCAAATGATGGCAGGCCTAAATTAAAAGATGGCACTTGGTTTTCGCGGCGCCTCAATAATTTACCTCAGAAATGAACAGAAACAAATCAAAAAACCAACATACGTAACTAAGACAATGGTGTATGTCGACTGTGCTGCATCAACTTCAGTTGTGGTTTCTTGACTTTTTAGTGTTTGTCTTGCTGAAATTCAGCAATTGGGAGCAATTAAAATCAGAATAATAACATGCCTACATCATCTAAGCTGAGGTTTGATGTTGTAATTGTTGCCAAACATTTCTTCCGTTCCAGATCAGAGCTGCATGTGAACATTGTTTTATTAGCGGACACACAGGAGAGTAGAGGTGTCTGTTTTTCCACCATGTGTTTCGTCAGACTGGATCAGTGAAGGGAGGGGTAGATGAGATGTGAGTGTGGTGCTGAGGATATCTGTGTTCATAGACTGTAGGCTGTGGACTTCGTTGTGTTTCAAGTGTTGAGAAAACTCTGTGAATTTACAAAGTGTTATGTTGGGAGTGATTCATGTGATTTGCACATATGGACTGTACAGTAGTTGTATCAATGCACATAATTGCATTTTAAGCCTGACATTACATATGAAGCGTCTTAATTTGAGCCAGTTTGCTACAGCAGGAAAATAATCCTGCAGCAACAGGAAATGTGAATTATTATTATTATAGTTAATGGAGATTTTGGGGGAAATTACATACTTCAGAAGCCTTTTTAACCTCAAATACACTACAAGTTTTACATCCGGGTGGTCAAATTAAGATCCTGGATCTGTACAACAGAGAGAGAGAGGGTGAGAGAGAGGTACAGTTAAAACAGCTTGTCTTTTCCACTGGAAGGCTGGAGCTCGACCCAAACTGCTGGAGCGTTTCTCCTAATTAAGGAAAGCAGCGTCTGATTGACAATGAACAATAGGTCAGCCAGCAGACCAGAGACAGGGTTTTCTTGCCAGGATTACAGGGCCCACAGGGCTTCCCTTCCCAGCAAACACAGCAACAGATGGTTAAACAGTCAGACGTGGTTCCTCCGAGCAGACTGGGAGACAGGGGTGAGGAGGGGGCGGTTCAAATTGTACCTGTTTTTACAAGGCCTACAGTCTCACCCACTACAGTGGTAACAACAGAGAACCAACAAGTGGAATTACAGGACATGAGTCGGTAGTGAATCGTTCAGTCAAGAATCAAATCGAAGGTTATTGGCGGTGTACATATATTTGCAGGTGTTCTAGCAGGTGCAGCGAAATACTTATGTTACTAGCTTCCACAATGCAATCGAATGACTCGCAATTACAATACAAATACACAATAATCGAAAATCGAAATCGAAAAAGAAATCAAGAAATGACAGAACGAGTCCAATTAACAATCCAGAATAGATATATTAGAGTGAGCCTGTGTCAGAATCCAGAATATAAATACGTGGTGTATACAGACAGTATATCATATGGAAGAAAATGGTATGTACAGTATTAGGTACAGTTGAAGTCAGAAGTTTACATACACCTCAGCCAAATACATTTAATCCTAGTAAAATGCCCTGTCTTAGGTCAGTTAGGATCACCACTTTATTTTAAGAATGTGAAATGTCAGAATAATATTAGAGATAATTATTTATTTCAGCTTTTATTTCTTTCATCACATTCCCGGTGGGTCAGAAGTTTACATACACTCAATTAGTATTTGGTAGCATTGCATTTTAAATTGTTTAACTTGGGTCAAACGTTTCGGGTGGCCTTCCACAAGCTTCCCACCATAAGTTGGGTGAATTTTGGCCCATTCCTCCTGACAGAGCTGGTGTAACTGAGTCAGGTTTGTAGGCCTCCTTGCTCGCACTAGGTTTTTCAGTTCTGCCCACAAATCTTCTATAGGATTGAGGTCAGGGTTTTGTGATGGCCTCTCCAATGCCTTGACTTTGTTGTCCTTAAGCCATTTTGCCACAAGTTTGGAAGTATGCTTGGGGTCATTGTCCATTTGGAAGACCCATTTGTGACTAAGCGTTAACTTCCTGACTGATGTCTTGAGACGATACTTCAATATATCCACATAATTTTCCATCCTCATGATGCCATCTATTTTGTGAAGTGCACCAGACCCTCCTGCAGGAAAGCACCCCCACAACATGATGCTGCCGCCCCTGTGCTTCACGGTTGGGATGGTGTTCTTCGGCTTGCAAGCCTCCCCCTTTTCCACCAAACATAACAATGGTCATTATGGCCAAACAGTTCTATTTTTGTTTCATTAGACCAGAGGACATTTCTCCAAAAAAGTACGATCTTGTCCCCATGTGCAGTTGCAAACCGTAGTCGGGCTTTCTTATGGCGGTTTTGGAGCAGTAGCTTCTTCGATATACAACTTGATTTACTGTGGATATAGATACTTATATACTATTATTATACCATTATTATATACTTATATACTATATACTTACTCATAGCAAAGGGTCTGAATACTTATGTAAATAAGGTATTTCTGTTTTTTACGTTTTAATACATTTGCAAAAATGTCTAAAAACCTGTTTTAGATTTGTCATTGTGGGGTATTGTGTGTAGATTGACGAGGATACAAAAAATATATATTTTAGAATAAGGTTGTAACGTAACAAAATGTGTAAAATGTGAAGGGGTCTAAAAACTTTCAGAATGCACTGTAGACAATAAGTAAACAACTGTATATAAGATGGTGACTAAATAACAGGTTTGTCTGCTGTTGGGTTTGTCAGTACACAGTCTGGTAAAAGTGGCCAGTGTGTTGAGGTTGCATCGTCCTCCAGTGGGTTAGTTGGTGCTGCTGGGTTCAGGAGGAGTTCAGTAGAACAGCAGATGGACCACAGAGGCGGCTGAGGCTTGTGAGGCTGGGTCCGTATCTGTGTCACTATCGAATGAGCCTGGGGCTCCCAGGCCGCAGAGGAACCGGGAGAACGTTCTGCTCTGCTGAGAGAGAGAGCCTGGGAAGAGTCAGGAAGGACTGTGACCTCCCTCAGTCTCAGTGGGATGTAGAGAGGAGCTGTGCCATGTGTGCATGTGTCCTCACTCAGACAGAAACAACAGGGCCACCCATCACTCAGACAGAAACAACATGGCCACCCATCACTCAGACAGAAACAACATGGCCACCCATCACTCAGACAGAAACAACATGGCCACCCATCACATAGACAAACACAACATGGCCACCCATCACTCAGACAGAAACAACATGGCCACCCATCACTCAGACAGAAACAACATGGCCACCCATCACTCAGACAGAAACAACATGTCCATCCATCACTCAGACAGAAACAACATGGCCACCCATCACTCAGACAGAAACAACATGTCCATCCATCACTCAGACAGAAACAACATGTCCACCCATCACTCAGACAGAAACAACATGGCCACCCATCACTCAGACAGAAACAACATGGCCACCCATCACTCAGACAGAAACAACATGGCCACCCATCACTCAGACAGAAACAACATGTCCATCCATCACTCTGACAGAAACATGTCCACCCATCACTCAGACAGAAACAACATGGCCACCCATCACTCAGATAGAAACAACATGGCCACCCATCACTCAGACAGAAACAACATGGCCACCCATCACTCAGACAGAAACAACATGGCCACCCATCACTCAGACAGAAACAACATGTCCACCCATCACTCAGACAGAAACAACATGTCCATCCATCACTCTGACAGAAACAACATGTCCACCCATCACTCAGACAGAAACAACATGTCCATCCATCACTCTGACAGAAACAACATGTCCACCCATCACTCAGACAGAAACAACATGGCCACCCATCACTCAGATAGAAACAACATGGTCACCCATCACTCAGACAGAAACAACATGGCCACCCATCACTCAGACAGATACAACATGGCCACCCATCACATAGACAAACACAACATGGGCACCCATCACTCAGACAGAAACAACATGTCCACCCATCACTCAGACAGAAACAACATGGCCATCCATCACTCAGACAGAAACAACATGGCCACCCATCACTCAGACAGAAACAACATGTCCACCCATCACTCAGACAGAAACAACATGTCCATCCATCACTCAGACAGAAACAACATGTCCACCCATCACTCAGACAGAAACAACATGTCCACCCATCACTCAGACAGAAACAACATGTCCACCCATCACTCAGACAGAAACAACATGTCCACCCATCACTCAGACAGAAACAACATGTCCATCCATCACTCTGACAGAAACAACATGTCCACCCATCACTCAGACAGAAACAACATGGCCACCCATCACTCAGATAGAAACAACATGGCCACCCATCACTCAGACAGAAACAACATGGCCACCCATCACTCAGACAGAAACAACATGGCCACCCATCACTCAGACAGAAACAACATGTCCACCCATCACTCAGACAGAAACAACATGTCCATCCATCACTCTGACAGAAACAACATGTCCACCCATCACTCAGACAGAAACAACATGGCCACCCATCACTCAGATAGAAACAACATGGCCACCCATCACTCAGACAGAAACAACATGTCCATCCATCACTCTGACAGAAACAACATGTCCACCCATCACTCAGACAGAAACAACATGGCCACCCATCACTCAGACAGAAACAACATGGCCACCCATCACTCAGATAGAAACAACATGGCCACCCATCACTCAGACAGAAACAACATGTCCATCCATCACTCTGACAGAAACAACATGTCCACCCATCACTCAGACAGAAACAACATGGCCACCCATCACTCAGACAGAAACAACATGTCCACCCATCACTCAGACAGAAACAACATGGCCACCCATCACTCAGACAGAAACAACATGGCCATCCATCACTCAGACAGAAACAACATGGCCATCCATCACTCTGACAGAAACAACATATCCACCCATCACTCAGACAGAAACAACATGGCCACCCATCACTCAGACAGAAACAACATGGCCATCCATCACTCAGACAGAAACAACATGTCCACCCATCACTCAGACAGAAACAACATGGCCACCCATCACTCAGACAGAAACAACATGGCCACCCATCACTCAGACAGAAACAACATGGCCACCCATCACTCAGACAGAAACAACATGTCCACCCATCACTCAGACAGAAACAACATGGCCACCCATCACTCAGACAGAAACAACATGTCCACCCATCACTCAGACAGAAACAACATGGCCACCCATCACTCAGACAGAAACAACATGGCCATCCATCACTCAGACAGAAACAACATGGCCATCCATCACTCTGACAGAAACAACATATCCACCCATCACTCAGACAGAAACAACATGGCCACCCATCACTCAGACAGAAACAACATGGCCATCCATCACTCAGACAGAAACAACATGTCCACCCATCACTCAGACAAAAACAACATGGCCATCCATCACTCAGACAGAAACAACATGGCCACCCATCACTCAGACAGAAACAACATGGCCACCCATCACTCAGACAGAAACAACATGTCCACCCATCACTCAGACAGAAACAACATGGCCACCCATCACTCAGACAGAAACAACATGGCCACCCATCACTCAGACAGAAACAACATGTCCATCCATCACTCTGACAGAAACAACATGTCCACCCATCACTCAGACAGAAACAACATGGCCACCCATCACTCAGATAGAAACAACATGGCCACCCATCACTCAGACAGAAACAACATGGCCACCCATCACTCAGACAGAAACAACATGGCCACCCATCACTCAGACAGAAACAACATGTCCACCCATCACTCAGACAGAAACAACATGTCCATCCATCACTCTGACAGAAACAACATGTCCACCCATCACTCAGACAGAAACAACATGTCCATCCATCACTCTGACAGAAACAACATGTCCACCCATCACTCAGACAGAAACAACATGGCCACCCATCACTCAGATAGAAACAACATGGTCACCCATCACTCAGACAGAAACAACATGGCCACCCATCACTCAGACAGAAACAACATGGCCACCCATCACATAGACAAACACAACATGGGCACCCATCACTCAGACAGAAACAACATGTCCACCCATCACTCAGACAGAAACAACATGGCCATCCATCACTCAGACAGAAACAACATGGCCACCCATCACTCAGACAGAAACAACATGGCCACCCATCACTCAGACAGAAACAACATGTCCATCCATCACTCAGACAGAAACAACATGTCCACCCATCACTCAGACAGAAACAACATGGCCACCCATCACTCAGACAGAAACAACATGGCCACCCATCACTCAGACAGAAACAACATGGCCACCCATCACTCAGACAGAAACAACATGTCCATCCATCACTCTGACAGAAACAACATGTCCACCCTTCACTCAGACAGAAACAACATGGCCACCCATCACTCAGATAGAAACAACATGGCCACCCATCACTCAGACAGAAACAACATGGCCACCCATCACTCAGACAGAAACAACATGTCCACCCATCACTCAGACAGAAACAACATGTCCATCCATCACTCAGACAGAAACAACATGTCCATCCATCACTCTGACAGAAACAACATGTCCATCCATCACTCTGACAGAAACAACATGTCCATCCATCACTCTGACAGAAACAACATGTCCACCCATCACTCAGACAGAAACAACATGGCCACCCATCACTCAGATAGAAACAACATGGCCACCCATCACTCAGACAGAAACAACATGTCCATCCATCACTCTGACAGAAACAACATGTCCACCCATCACTCAGACAGAAACAACATGGCCACCCATCACTCAGACAGAAACAACATGGCCACCCATCACTCAGATAGAAACAACATGGCCACCCATCACTCAGACAGAAACAACATGTCCATCCATCACTCTGACAGAAACAACATGTCCACCCATCACTCAGACAGAAACAACATGGCCACCCATCACTCAGACAGAAACAACATGGCCACCCATCACTCAGACAGAAACAACATGTCCACCCATCACTCAGACAGAAACAACATGGCCACCCATCACTCAGACAGAAACAACATGGCCACCCATCACTCAGACAGAAACAACATGTCCACCCATCACTCAGACAGAAACAACATGGCCACCCATCACTCAGACAGAAACAACATGTCCACCCATCACTCAGACAGAAACAACATGGCCACCCATCACTCAGACAGAAACAACATGGCCATCCATCACTCAGACAGAAACAACATGGCCATCCATCACTCTGACAGAAACAACATATCCACCCATCACTCAGACAGAAACAACATGGCCACCCATCACTCAGACAGAAACAACATGGCCATCCATCACTCAGACAGAAACAACATGTCCACCCATCACTCAGACAAAAACAACATGGCCATCCATCACTCAGACAGAAACAACATGGCCACCCATCACTCAGACAGAAACAACATGGCCACCCATCACTCAGACAGAAACAACATGGCCACCCATCACTCAGACAGAAACAACATGTCCACCCATCACTCAGACAGAAACAACATGTCCATCCATCACTCTGACAGAAACAACATGTCCACCCATCACTCAGACAGAAACAACATGTCCATCCATCACTCTGACAGAAACAACATGTCCACCCATCACTCAGACAGAAACAACATGGCCACCCATCACTCAGATAGAAACAACATGGTCACCCATCACTCAGACAGAAACAACATGGCCACCCATCACTCAGACAGAAACAACATGGCCACCCATCACATAGACAAACACAACATGGGCACCCATCACTCAGACAGAAACAACATGTCCACCCATCACTCAGACAGAAACAACATGGCCACCCATCACTCAGACAGAAACAACATGGCCACCCATCACTCAGACAGAAACAACATGGCCACCCATCACTCAGACAGAAACAACATGTCCATCCATCACTCAGACAGAAACAACATGTCCACCCATCACTCAGACAGAAACAACATGGCCACCCATCACTCAGACAGAAACAACATGGCCACCCATCACTCAGACAGAAACAACATGGCCACCCATCACTCAGACAGAAACAACATGTCCATCCATCACTCTGACAGAAACAACATGTCCACCCATCACTCAGACAGAAACAACATGGCCACCCATCACTCAGATAGAAACAACATGGCCACCCATCACTCAGACAGAAACAACATGTCCACCCATCACTCAGACAGAAACAACATGTCCACCCATCACTCAGACAGAAACAACATGTCCATCCATCACTCAGACAGAAACAACATGTCCATCCATCACTCTGACAGAAACAACATGTCCATCCATCACTCTGACAGAAACAACATGTCCATCCATCACTCTGACAGAAACAACATGTCCACCCATCACTCAGACAGAAACAACATGGCCACCCATCACTCAGATAGAAACAACATGGCCACCCATCACTCAGACAGAAACAACATGTCCATCCATCACTCTGACAGAAACAACATGTCCACCCATCACTCAGACAGAAACAACATGGCCACCCATCACTCAGACAGAAACAACATGGCCACCCATCACTCAGATAGAAACAACATGGCCACCCATCACTCAGACAGAAACAACATGTCCATCCATCACTCTGACAGAAACAACATGTCCACCCATCACTCAGACAGAAACAACATGGCCACCCATCACTCAGACAGAAACAACATGGCCACCCATCACTCAGACAGAAACAACATGTCCACCCATCACTCAGACAGAAACAACATGGCCACCCATCACTCAGACAGAAACAACATGGCCATCCATCACTCAGACAGAAACAACATGGCCACCCATCACTCAGACAGAAACAACATGGCCACCCATCACTCAGACAGAAACAACATGGCCACCCATCACTCAGACAGAAACAACATGGCCACCCATCACTCAGACAGAAACAACATGTCCACCCATCACTCAGACAGAAACAACATGGCCACCCATCACTCAGACAGAAACAACATGTCCATCCATCACTCAGACAGAAACAACATGTCCACCCATCACTCAGACAGAAACAACATGGCCACCCATCACTCAGACAGAAACAACATGGCCACCCATCACTCAGACAGAAACAACATGTCCATCCATCACTCAGACAGAAACAACATGTCCACCCATCACTCAGACAGAAACAACATGGCCACCCATCACTCAGACAGAAACAACATGGCCACCCATCACTCAGACAGAAACAACATGGCCACCCATCACTCAGACAGAAACAACATGGCCACCCATCACTCAGACAGAAACAACATGGCCACCCATCACTCAGACAGAAACAACATGGCCACCCATCACTCAGACAGAAACAACATGGCCACCCATCACTCAGACAGAAACAACATGTCCACCCATCACTCAGACAGAAACAACATGGCCACCCATCACTCAGACAGAAACAACATGGCCACCCATCACTCAGACAGAAACAACATGGCCACCCATCACTCAGACAGAAACAACATGGCCACCCATCACTCAGACAGAAACAACATGGCCACCCATCACTCAGACAGAAACAACATGGCCACCCATCACTCAGACAGAAACAACATGGCCACCCATCACTCAGACAGAAACAACATGTCCACCCATCACTCAGACAGAAACAACATGGCCACCCATCACTCAGACAGAAACAACATGTCCATCCATCACTCAGACAGAAACAACATGTCCACCCATCACTCAGACAGAAACAACATGGCCACCCATCACTCAGACAGAAACAACATGGCCACCCATCACTCAGACAGAAACAACATGTCCAACCATCACTCAGACAGAAACAACATGTCCACCCATCACTCAGACAGAAACAACATGGCCACCCATCACTCAGACAGAAACAACATGGCCACCCATCACTCAGACAGAAACAACATGGCCACCCATCACTCAGACAGAAACAACATGGCCACCCATCACTCAGACAGAAACAACATGGCCACCCATCACTCAGACAGAAACAACATGGCCACCCATCACTCAGACAGAAACAACATGGCCACCCATCACTCAGACAGAAACAACATGGCCACCCATCACTCAGACAGAAACAACATGGCCACCCATCACTCAGACAGAAACAACATGGCCACCCATCACTCAGACAGAAACAACATGGCCACCCATCACTCAGACAGAAACAACATGGCCATCCATCACTCAGACAGAAACAACATGGCCACCCATCACTCAGACAGAAACAACATGGCCACCCATCACTCAGACAGAAACAACATGGCCACCCATCACTCAGACAGAAACAACATGGCCACCCATCACTCAGACAGAAACAACATGGCCACCCATCACTCAGACAGAAACAACATGGCCACCCATCACTCAGACAGAAACAACATGGCCACCCATCACTCAGACAGAAACAACATGGCCACCCATCACTCAGACAGAAACAACATGGCCACCCATCACTCAGACAGAAACAACATGGCCACCCATCACTCAGACAGAAACAACATGGCCACCCATCACTCAGACAGAAACAACATGGCCACCCATCACTCAGACAGAAACAACATGGCCACCCATCACTCAGACAGAAACAACATGGCCACCCATCACTCAGACAGAAACAACATGGCCACCCATCACTCAGACAGAAACAACATGGCCATCCATCACTCAGACAGAAACAACATGGCCATCCATCACTCAGACAGAAACAACATGGCCACCCATCACTCAGACAGAAACAACATGTCCATCCATCACTCAGACAGAAACAACATGTCCACCCATCACTCAGACAGAAACAACATGTCCACCCATCACTCAGACAGAAACAACATGGCCACCCATCACTCAGACAGAAACAACATGGCCACCCATCACTCAGACAGAAACAACATGGCCACCCATCACTCAGACAGAAACAACATGGCCACCCATCACTCAGACAGAAACAACATGGCCACCCATCACTCAGACAGAAACAACATGGCCACCCATCAGACTGACCCTATCTTTATGATCCATCTCTATTTATTATTGTTGGGATCCAGACCGTCACAGAGGCAGAGATAATAGATAAGTATGATTGAGTGTGTGTGTGTGTGTCTGTCTGTAATCTGATTGTGGTCACGCAGGTGAGCTGTGTGTGACCTTCCAGTCATTGTCCCGTGAGGAGGAAAGTGTGACAAGTGAACATCAGAGATTAAGTGACATGAAACGACTGTGACTTAACTACTGTTTGGAGAGATAAGGAGGGAATGTCAGACTAAGAGAAGAGGAGAGCGGGACGGGAAGAGAAACAGGCTCGTCAAACACCCTCCTCCTACTCACGTTGTGTTTCTAACTGGTGATGTGCCTGCAGCCAGAGCAACAACAGCTGTGTGCCTCCAGTACTGTGTTTGACCGTGGAGAACAGGATAACACCTATAACGCGTCAATTATTATAGCAAGTGACAGTCGGTCATGTGCAACGCGGGCTAAAAATACTTCTCCTTTTCATCTCTTTCGCTCCCTCGCTTTATCCTTTCAAACCTTCACTGCCCTTCTACTGTGTGTTAGTGAGTGTCTTCTGTATGTCCCCCCCTTTCGTTTATCTTTCTCCAGGCGGATTGTTTTCCTGATGGATAGCATTGTCAGTTCTGGAGCCTTTGTCCGAGTTGTCATTTGTTGCCTCTATCTCTTGTCTTGGGCAGGTGACCGAAATACAAGTTCTACATCTGGGTTGTGTGGAATAGCCGGGAGGGACTGAGAGACACGCAGACATAAGTGGGTGAACCCTTTACTCTCTGCGTTACCTCTATTGGGGAGAGTGGGCAAGTGGTCAAGGTAACAAAACAAGGGTGTGAGGGGGGTGAAGTGTAGAGAAGAGATGAAACAAATAACCAAGTCGTCAAGGCGAGGTAAGGTGTATGTATTAAGTGTCACTGTGGCCCCTGTGCCACTCACAGACAAAAGAGCTTTCAGCAGCTCAGTGTTGAGAGGGAGTGGTTCGGCAAGCTGAACATGGAAAATATACGCAGGAGACTCTTTCCCTGGGCTTTCCCTCTCAATCAAACTCAACATACAGCAGGTACATAGTCTCACTACACCTTGGCTGGCTGGAGGGTGTGGGCTATGTAACTATTAATATCCTGCAAATTATAGAGCCATAAAACCACATGAATAAAAACATCATTAATCACAACGGCTTGGATTGTCTTTTTAAGAAGGGGTCATTCTTTGGGGGGGAGAGTATATGGCTGGTTAATGTGCCATTAAACACTGTGTTAGCCAGCAGTAGTGGTGTGTGGGTAAAATAACTGGGGAAGTCTAGCCAGGAAAAAAAGCCACATTACAACCTAAGTGTTAATTGTGATAATTTCGTCGTTTGCTCTATAACCTGTTAGTTCATATGCCTTTCCACCGTTATAATAAGAAGACACATTGGCAGAATAAATTCAAACTCACCTTTTGTTTCGTCACAAAACCCGGAGAGCAACATCTGTCCGGTGAAGTCCACACACCAAATATTGCATTTATTAAAAACGAATACCACACCAGGCTCACCCATGAACACCTGCACCAGTGTCTCAGAGTTGCTCTCACACCATTTGTGCCAAAGTTCAAAGTATTGGCAGGAGACAAAGTGTAATTTATCTCATTGACGCAAGGCCCAGAGTGACATGTGTGAATATTGCACGGCCCACAGCGGCTTTCTGTGCGTTCAGATGCTACTTTTTTTTAACAACTCGCCTTTGTTCTCCAAAAAAAAAAAGCACTTCAATTGAATTTAAATATTACAACTACGCAACCACTTTTGTTCTTCAGCAATGACGATGCACATGTTTACATTCAAAAGAAAGAAGCCATTCGTTCAAATGTCTAATTATCTCGTTGAATGTATTTGAATGTACATTTTATACAACAACATGTTTCCTAAGTTGTAGAAGACTATGTTTGTTACTACGCTGTACCACAGTGTTGATAAAGGACGATATCCATCCTGACCTTTGCCACCTAGGAAATGTGTGTCACCTGGACCTTCTCAATTAGTAGTTGATTACCCCTGACCCCTGACAACATTTCAACATCATCAAACCACCCGCGCTTAGTCTAATACAGTGACAACTGAAAGATACCAAAAACAACCGTGTCCAATCAACAGAAGCTAAATATGTCGTGGCTGTCCTTGGTTCTGATTTTTGTGTGCGTGAGTGCAAGTAGAATAAACATGTTTACTCACCCTACTTGTAGAGAAACGCCAATGCCATCCTTCTCTCTTTCATGTTGCCGAAACGATCTATGACTCTGTCATACAGTAGGCTACATGCTTTTAGTTTCTGTTGTCCTAGGCTCCCTGGCTAAAATGCTCGCCTATTTTCCATTCATGGGCAGCGTTAGCTAGTTAACATTAGCCTTCTACATCTAGCTACATATTGAACCTCCATCCTCTCAGGCCAGGGACACAATAATGTATGAATTCATGGTTGGATCAGAATCACCGTTATAATCATTGGTCAGTACTAGTTTAGGAAAGGGACAATATTAGCTATCTGGCTAGCCACCATAGGACAACAACATAACGAGATGTAACAATTCAGTAATTTGGGGGCTTTTGATGTGATTGGTGTGAAGCCAAATCCAAACGGGCTTCCCTTGACACTTGTTTTTGGTGCGCCAGGACCATTCACAGTTGAGCTCACTCAGTTTAGCTCAACTCTGATGGGCTATTATTTTATATATTTTTTATCAAGGGAGGCCAAATGCATGCTGGCTTCCCTTGCATTTCAATGCCACGAGCGGCAACAATATCATACTCTTTTTGACCAGACAGCATCACAGATGGGCTGCACATCTACAGCGTGTGAGCAAGCTGTTTCGCTCGCTCGGATACGTTCTCTGGAGCCTCTTGCGAATTTAAGAAAATGATGAAACACGGAGAGATGAAAGATCAATCAATGTTTTTTTTCTTGGTCAATTGTTGGGGAATGCTTGGCTTCCCTTGGCACCTACGAATACACACCACTGTTAGCCAATCCAGTCAGCCATACTGGTCTGTGTTTGGTGGAGAGACAGGCTTTATGGCACAGAGGCTCTGGGTAGACTGGGACTACATGTTTGGTAAAGCTGGGGGTGAGTGACTGGAGCTCGGGGGTGGAGACTGGAGAGTGGCTGTAGAACAGGGCTCTCTCTATGGCAGACAGAGTCCCACTGTAACAGCGACTGGACTATGATTGGTGGAGATAGAGAAGGGCAGGACCCAGGCTGTGCAGTAGGGTAGGGCCCTGTTGCACAGAGATACTGGTGCTAACTATAACCAACAGAGACTAGACTATGTTTAGGAAGCCAAGCGTGACGGATGGTCCAACACATACTGGGACACAGAGGGCACGGCTGTTTGGTCTCATTGTGATAAAGGGGCAGAGAATATGTGTCACACACACACACACACATATGCATGTATGTGATCACTACACATGTTTGTGTCTGGACATGCACCAATTAATGCACCAACAGAAAACCCTTCACGCCTGTCTTTCTGAGCCTCGTTCTCCCTCATTAGGAGTTATTTTGGGCATCAATAGTATTCTTCAGACTCGTTAATTTACCACTTGGAGTGTTTTCCTATCTAACCCAATTTTGTTTAATTTATCTGGGTGTTCTAACAAGCCCCAATTACTTCAGTCTTATATTTCGCTGTGTATATTGTTTTTGACAGGTTTGACACAAACCAGGTCGTCCGTTGACCAAACTCCTCACTGAACTCTCCCTGCACTCTGGCTGTGCTCAGACATTCCTACATGCGCTCACTGCACACACGCAATTAGTGCTTGTTAGGAAGAGTGTGATATTGTAAACACGCATGCCTTTTTCCCATAATTACAGCTTCTGTGAACCTCAGAGCACACCCAGTCCTTCTGGGCGCCTCGCTCCCATTCCAACTGTGCAGCCAGTCTGCTTTGTCCCTCCCTTTTGACCTCTCCTATTTTTACTGGACCAATTATCTGTTCATCCACAGAGCACCAATCAGGACACTGCTGTACCTTCATGTTTTATAATAAAACATTTGAACTTTGGATGTTGTCTCAGTTTGCTCTAGCTGTAAACGGAGAAAGAGTTATCTCTTATTCGGCCCGGACTCTTGCTCTCTGTTTCCCCCCATCCCTCTCACTCCCTCTCTTCCTCACTCTCTCCCTCTCTTCCTCACTCTCTTTCACTCCCTCTCTTCCTCACTCTCTCTCTCTCCCTCTCTCTCCATCTCTTTCCCTCCCCTACCTTTCTCTGCTTGTTTTTTTCCCCCTTCTCTTTGATCCTATTGTTTTGCCTGTTCCCCCTCTCCTCTCCCCCTCTCCTCTCCCTCTCCTCTCCCCTCTCCTCTCCCTCTCTCCTCTCCTCTCCCCCTCTCCTCTCCCCCTCCCTCTCCCCTCTCCTCTCCCCCCTCCTCTCCTCTCCCCCTCTCCTCTCCCCCCTCTCCTCTCCTCTACCCCTCTCCCCTCTCATCTCCCCTCCCCTCTCATCTCCCCCTCTCCTCTCCCCTCTCCTCTCCCCCTCTCCCCGTCTCCTCTCCCCTCTAGGCTGGTCAGCCGGTTGATTAGCACCTTGGTCTTGTTCAGCCTAATTGGATGAGGGAGACAGGTGGCGCCACAGTAACGATCAGCCTCGTTAGCGTGGCGCTCGCTGGCGCAGTCTGTGTGATCTCTTTGTTTTACTGTGTGAATGCCCCAGGGAGGGCATGAACTTTTGACACTGCTGTATACCAGGCCGACCCCGCTCGCTCAGACGAGAGCCCCCAGTCCCCCAACAACCCACACTGAGCTCCCGTTATTGTAACGAGTGTTGAGGCTCTTTGTAGAACGCAGCACCGCTACAAGCCCCAAACAGCCCAGACAAAACATTCCTGTCTGTGAATGAACAGGGTTGATTTAGGAGATCCAGGTGTCTGAAAGAGACATTCAGTACACTATTCTATTCATGCATTTGGGTTTAAGTTGAATGTGTACCATGAATGGTATTATGACGCACGGTCTGTGTAGTGTGCGGTAGGGTTGTGTTCTGTAATGAATCTGGGATTGAGTGCATTCTTTATAGGGTAAGCATTAAGCCCCGTCAATATATGCCGCCGTTACGTCATAATATCTCTCTAGGAGCTGATCCGTCGTCAGTATTGTGGAGTAATTCTAACGTTAAGGTAAGCTTTGAGTAAGGAAAGCTGATCTGAGAGCAGCGCTGCCTTTCTTTCGATCAGTATCGACACATGCTCCAACGACGAGCTTAGCGAACTTTCTTTCAGCGTTACATCTTCGGCCGTTGTAGGAAAGATGCATAGTTAAAACGCTGGTAAGCCTAAGATCCATCGCTATCAGGAAACCGGGCCCTGTACTGTAGGTCCAGTGTGAGTCATGACACATCCATGGCTGTACTATACTGTTCAGTACTCTGTGTTGTAGGTAGGGTTGTGTCAGTACTGTTGGTCCAGTGTGTTGTAGGTAGGGTTGTGTCAGTACTGTTGGTCCAGTGTGTTGTAGGTAGGGTTGTGTCAGTACTGTTGGTCCAGTGTGTTGTAGGTAGGGTTGTGTCAGTACTGTTGGTCCAGTGTGTTGTAGGTAGGGTTGTGTCAGTACTGTTGATCCAGTGTGTTGTAGGTAGGGTTGTGTCAGTACTGTTGGTCCAGTGTGTTGTAGGTAGGGTTGTGTCAGTACTGTTGGTCCAGTGTGTTGTAGGTAGGGTTGTGTCAGTACTGTTGGTCCAGTGTGTTGTAGGTAGGGTTGTGTCAGTACTGTTGGTCCAGTGTGTTGTAGGTAGGGGTCCAGTGTGTTGTAGGTAGGGGTTGTGTCAGTGTCAGTACTGTTGGTCCAGTGTGTTGTCGGTAGGGTTGTGTCAGTACTGTTGGTCCAGTGTGTTGTAGGTAGGGTTGTGTCAGTACTGTTGGTCCAGTGTGTTGTCGGTAGGGTTGTGTCAGTACTGTTGGTCCAGTGTGTTGTAGGTAGGGTTGTGTCAGTACTGTTGGTCCAGTGTGTTGTAGGTAGGGTTGTGTCAGTACTGTTGATCCAGTGTGTTGTAGGTAGGGTTGTGTCAGTACTGTTGGTCCAGTGTGTTGTAGGTAGGGTTGTGTCAGTACTGTTGGTCCAGTGTGTTGTAGGTAGGGTTGTGTCAGTACTGTTGGTCCAGTGTGTTGTAGGTAGGGTTGTGTCAGTACTGTTGGTCCAGTGTGTTGTAGGTAGGGTTGTGTCAGTACTGTTGGTCCAGTGTGTTGTCGGTAGGGTTGTGTCAGTACTGTTGATCCAGTGTGTTGTAGGTAGGGTTGTGTCAGTACTGTTGGTCCAGTGTGTTGTAGGTAGGGTTGTGTCAGTACTGTTGGTCCAGTGTGTTGTAGGTAGGGTTGTGTCAGTACTGTTGGTCCAGTGTGTTGTAGGTAGGGTTGTGTCAGTACTGTTGGTCCAGTGTGTTGTAGGTAGGGTTGTGTCAGTACTGTTGGTCCAGTGTGTTGTAGGTAGGGTTGTGTCAGTACTGTTGGTCCAGTGTGTTGTCGGTAGGGTTGTGTCAGTACTGTTGATCCAGTGTGTTGTAGGTAGGGTTGTGTCAGTACTGTTGGTCCAGTGTGTTGTAGGTAGGGTTGTGTCAGTACTGTTGGTCCAGTGTGTTGTAGGTAGGGTTGTGTCAGTACTGTTGGTCCAGTGTGTTGTAGGTAGGGTTGTGTCAGTACTGTTGGTCCAGTGTGTTGTCGGTAGGGTTGTGTCAGTACTGTAGATTCAGTGTTGTTTTGTCAGCCCCGTGCCTCAGACTCGGGGTGTCCACATCACTCGGACACATCCGGGCTAATGCAGCCAAGCAGGTGTGGGGGTCACAGGGGGTTTGTGGGCCAGCATAGTGACCCCTGCTGTCGGCTCAGGTTTGTATGACCATCAGAGGACCCCCTTAATTAGACCTTTTGGTTTCCAGTGTCCAGTCAGTTCCACCCAATGCACTGCAGCCTAGACACTAGGAACGAGCCTTTCATTCAACACTCCTGGTTGACTTGGCAAGGCAGCCAGGGTTTTTCCCCTAGCTCCGTCCCTCATGTTTAACAAAATCTGAGGTCTAACTTTTCCGTTTTAATTTAAAACAACTTGTCTCAGCCACAGTCCAAATATGTATTTATGTTGAGCTCGTCTGGGCCGTGTTCTAATGCTAAATGGACTCTCTCTCTCTCGTTGGTTTAAAAAGTGATCCCCCTGTCCTGTACAGTATTCCTGGTGCTCATGCCTCTGTTGTACAGTATTCCTGGTGCTCCAGCCTGTCCTGTACAGTATTCCTGGTGCTCCAGCCTGTCCTGTACAGTATTCCTGGTGCTCCAGCCTGTCTTGTACAGTATTCCTGGTGCTCCAGCCTGTCTTGTACAGTATTCCTGGTGCTCCAGCCTGTCTTCTACAGTATTCCTGGTGCTCCAGCCTGTCCTGTACAGTATTCCTGGTGCTCCAGCCTGTCTTGTACAGTATTCCTGGTGCTCCAGCCTGTCTTCTACAGTATTCCTGGTGCTCCAGCCTGTCTTGTACAGTATTCCTGGTGCTCCAGCCTGTCTTGTACAGTATTCCTGGTGCTCCAGCCTGTCTTGTACAGTATTCCTGGTGCTCCAGCCTGTCTTGTACAGTATTCCTGGTGCTCCAGCCTGTCCTGTACAGTATTCCTGGTGCTCTAGCCTGTCCTGTACAGTATTCCTGGTGCTCCAGCCTGTCTTGTACAGTATTTCTGGTGCTCCAGCCTGTCCTGTACAGTATTCCTGGTGCTCCAGCCTGTCTTGTACAGTATTCCTGGTGCTCCAGCCTGTCCTGTACAGTATTCCTGGTGCTCCAGCCTGTCTTGTACAGTATTCCTGGTGCTCCAGCCAAGTTTTCTGTGGCAGGTTTTAGAGCTGGGGTTGGGTGTACAGGGAGTGATGATTGCTTAAGTGCTGCAATGATTATTTTTTCTGCAATATTGTTTTACAAGCATGTGGAACAACAGCTCTTCTGTCCCACTGAGTTTGTCTGTTTCAGTGTTTAATGAAAGGGTTAGTGTGAACTGACAGCTAGGCTATAGTTTGGCACCTCCAACCTGCAAAGTGCATGGCAGAAACCATTAGCACTGCTTCATATGAGCAAAGGTTCACATTCAATATCTTGATCAATGGTGAACACTGTGGCTATTAGGTATTTCTTGCTTTCTTAGTGATGAACAAATGTGACTTTTAATCAACTTTTTGTGAACGTTCTGCATGTGTAAAGCAGATATAATAGAACTGCTATTCAGCGCTATCACTCTCTTATAAGGCTTCTGTAAATGTGTACTGGTCCCCCCTCAGAATGCTCCAGATTTATTTGACCATACCATATGTTTCTCAGTTTTCATTACCCATGACTTTCAGAGATGTCACTCACTCTCACTGGCTTGTTGTGAGAAGCCGCCAGGGGGAAATTATCAGGTGTTCATTGATTGAATATGAGCTTTGCTAGAGAGAGGAAACTGAGATATGACACTGGCAAGCCTGCTGCTGACACAAACAAGGTGGACCTCTCATTGGAAAGACCCAGGATACAGGCAGGCAAGACCAGGCTCTGTGAGCAGAACACACTGACGGAGAGAGGGAAAGAGAGACAAATGGAGGGAGCGAGAGAGATTTGTGCTGTTCTTGGCCAGTGCCTGGGGTGGCCTGCGTTGGCCATGGAAAATCACAAGAACCCTTTCTTTCTATGGGGCACCTTCTCTGCAGTGAGAGGCCAACCGGTGAAACTTTTTACCGTTAGATTGAATCCATCTGCATCTCCATCTGGTTGTGCCCGTGGTTGAAACGTGAGGAGCAGGTGTGTTTCAGGTGCACTGTTAAGTAAGTCCAGTGAATAGGCCCCGTACTGCACTAGAATAACAGCCTTTCATTGGCGGTCAGTGTTGTAGCAAGCATAGATTGAGATTGGGGCCATGTTTGTTTCTCTGAATGGCTTTTTGCACCTATTTGTTTCTATTGTTTTTTCAGTTGCTTGGTAGAGGAGTATCCACTATAAATAGAAATGATTTGACATTTTAGAGGTCTTTCGAGAGCACTGAGATAATTTGACATCGCAATCTTTTGGGGGGGATTGAGAGTTCTTGCTGTGTCAAATTGTAAAGAAGTCACTTTCTGTGTGTGACGTACTGTTCAGTTCAGTCACAACAGACACTGGACTATGCTCCAGGGCCTGACAGAAAGCAACAGTTCATGATTGAGACGAGGCTGGTTGACAGCTCGTTCTGAGGAATGTCCTGAGTCAGTGTTTGCAGCGACTGGAATCTCACTACTACCAGCCTGATGTGAAATAACTTCCCATTTTCACCTTCTGCTATTCTCTCGCTCTTCCCTCCGTCTGGGAACAACAAACACATTCCGCCTGAACAAATGGACCAATAAACAAAGGGAAAGCAAATGATGGAAAAATAAGTAATTCTTACATGCATGTATTTCAGGGACTTAC
This sequence comes from Oncorhynchus keta, assembly GCF_023373465.1. NCBI lineage: Eukaryota > Metazoa > Chordata > Actinopteri > Salmoniformes > Salmonidae > Oncorhynchus > Oncorhynchus keta. The sequence goes on from NC_068429.1 coordinate 37,766,064, forward strand.
TGTAAAACACTTAAGATAATTCATTTCGAATATACAATGTACAGTGTAAAAATGCACCCTAATACTGTTTTTTTTTAATGAAAGAAAGCCTTACACAGGCCATCTATATCTTCTGTGGATGTGTCTGCCTTACATCATATCAGTACCCGCTAGAAAACGTTGGCAGGCGTTCCCTTTAGCATATGCATTCAATGTATATCAACCATGCAAGGTGCAGCAAACATTGCATAAATAACTATTCTTGGAATATATCCAGGTGAAAAATATACAGTGCCTTCGGAAAGTATCCAGACCCCTTGACTTTTTCCACATTTTGTTACATTACAGCCTTATTCTTAAATTGTTGAAATAGTTTATTTTCCCTCATCAATCTAGACACAATACCCCATAATGACAAAGCAAAAATAGGTTTGTAGAAATGTTTGCAAATGTATATTTAAAAACCCCATAAATAACACATTTCCCTAAGTATTCAGACCCTTTACTCATTACAGAGTCTTCTTGGGTATGACGCTACAAGCTTGACACACCTGTATTTGGGGAGTTTCTCCCATTCTTCTCTTGCAGATCCTCTCAGGCTCTGACCGGTTGGATGGGGAGTGTTGATGCACAGCTATTTTCAGGTCTTTCCAGATATGTTCGATTGGGTTCAAGTCCGGGCTCTGGCTGGGCCACTCAAGGACATTCAGAGACTTATCCCAAAGCCACTCCTGCATTGTCTTGGCTGTGTGCTTAGGGTCGTTGTCTTGTTGGAAGGGGAACCTTCACCCCAATCTGAGGTCCTGAGCTCTTTGGAGCAGGTTTTCATCAAGGAACTCTCTGTACTTTGCTCAATTCATCTTTGCCTCGATCCTGACTAGTCTCCCAGTCCCTGCCGCTGAAAAACAACCCCACAGCATGATGCTGCCACCACCATGCTTCACCATAGGGATGGTACCAGGTTTCCTTCAGACTTCACGTTTGGCATTCAGGCCAAAGAGTTCCATCTTGGTTTCATCAGACCAGAGAATATTATTTCTCATGTGCGGGCTGTCATGTGCCTTTTACTGATGAGTTACTGGCTTCCGTCTGGCCACTCTACCATAAAGGCCTGATTGGTGGAGTGCTGCAGAGATGGTTGTCCTTCTGGAAGGTTCTCCCATTTCCACAGAGCTCTGTCAGAGTGACCATCGGGTTCTTGGTCGCATCCCTGACCAAGACACTTCTCCCCCAATTTGCTCAGTTTGGCCAGGTGGTTCCAAACTTCTTCCATTTAAGAATGTGTTCTTGGGGACCTTCAATGCTGCAGACATTTTTTGGTACCCTTCCCTAGATCTGTACCTCGACACAATCCTATCTTAGAGCTCTACGGACAATGCCTTTGACCTCTTGGCTTGGTTTTTACTCTGACATGCACTGTCCACTGTGGGACCTTATATAGACAGGTGTGTGCCTTTCCAAATCATGTCCAATCAATTGAATTGACCACATCTCAAGGTGTAACGTCTGCTTCCAACTCACACTCAAACACGTAGATCCCCTGAATGCAGCTCACTCTCCAGATCCCAATCACCTGAATTCTAATCACCTGTTCACACACCTGGAGGTCATTATCACAAACTATTTAGTTCAGTTCTTTGCACCCCATCATTGTGAGGTATTGTTTTTGTGACACACTTCTATTCGGAGCTCTGTTTTTCCCGTAATGCAATTCTCTCGTGTATGATAGTTTTTGCCTGCCTCACTAACAACGCCTTTTGCCTATTCCCTGCCTGTACTGTTGCCTTTTTGGACCCCCTGTGTATCAGTTGGTAGAGCATGGCGCTTGTAACGCCAGGGAAGTGGGTTCAATCCCCGGGACCACCCATACGTAGAATGTATGCACACATGACTGTAAGTCGCTTTGGATAAAAGCGTCTGCTAAATGGCATATATTATTATTATTATTATTATCTTCTGCCTGCCCCTGTACCCAGCTACCTGACTCCTCCTGTGGTCCTTTACAAATAAACACCCTGTGCTTGAAACTAGCTCTCTGTCTCCCATCGTGTTCATTACACAAGGATGATCAATGGAAACAGGATGCACCAGAGCTCAATTTCTAGTCTCATAGGAAAGGGTCTGACTACTTATATAATATATATGTATTTATGTTTTTTCTTTTTATTACATTTGCAAACATAAAAATAAAAAATAAACGTTTTTGCTTTGTCATTTATGGGGTAGTGTGTGTAGATTGCTTTGTTTTCCATTATAGAATGGTGTAAAGTAACAAAATGTCAAGGAATAAATAATAATTTAGTTGTGTTTATAGAGGTGTTAGGTAACATTAGAATACTTAAAAACTATAATTTCAAAGAACATAATAGATTTGTATTAGTTTGTTACTCTAGGCCAGTGGTTCCCAAACGTTTTATAGTCCCGTACCCCTTCAAACATTCAACCTCCAGCTGCGTACCCCCTCTAGCATCAGGATCAGCGCACTCTCAAAGGTTGTTTTTCACAATCATTGTAAGCCTGCCACAAACACACCATATGATACATTTATTAACTTCTTATGGGCAGGTGGGACAGTAGCATCCCACCTGGCCAACATCTGGTGAAATTGCAGACTACAGTATTACAAATATTTAACTTTCATAAAATCACAAGTGTAATACATCAATAATAAAGCTTAACTTCTTGTTAATCCAGCCACTGTGTCAGATTTCAAAAAGGCTTTAAGGTGAAAGCAAACCATGCGATTATCTGAGGATAGCGCCCCGCATACAAACACATTAAAAATATATTTCAACCAGGCAGGTGCGACACGAAAGTCAGAAATAGCGATATAAAAAATGCCTTACCTTTGATGATCTTCTTCTGTTGGCACTCCAAAAGGTCCCAGTTACATCACAAATTGTCCTTTTGTTCAATAATGTCCTTCTTTATATCCTTAAAAACTCAGTTTAGCTGGCGCGCTTCAGTCAATAATCCCCCCAGTTTCCCTCCATCAAAATGCAAACAAAATGAATCCCAAACGTTACTAATAAACTTTTCCAAACAAAATTTATAATCAAACCTTAGGTACCCTAATATGGAAATAAACAAGCAAATTTAAGACAGAGAATCGTTATTGTCTTTACCGGAAAAAAATACCAAAGAACACGCTCTCTTCCACGCGCTTGGAAATACTACAGCCAAAATGGGAGCCACCATTTTCCAAGAAACAGCCTGCAACTCTTTCTATGCCCTAGGAACTGCAATCTGGAAGGGCGGACTAGCTATTGAAAATAGTGGTAGGCTGAATTATATGCATATCCTAGCTTCTGGGCCTGGGTAACAGGCTGTTTACTTTGGGCACACGTTTCATCCAGACGTCAAAATACTGCCCCCTAGCCCAAAGAGATTAAACATAAGAATGAGTGTGAGTTTTTGTCACAACCCGGCTCGTGGGAAGTGACAAAGAGCTCTTATAGGACAAGGGCACAAATAATAATATAATAATAATCAATCATTTTGCTCTTTATTTAACCATTTTACATATAAAACTTTATTTGTTCATCGAAAATTATGAATAACTCACCACAAGTTACTGAGAACGGTGTGCTTGAAAGTATACACATAACTCTGCAATGTTGGGTTGTATTGGAGAGAGTCTCAATCTTAAATAGTTTCCCACACAGTCTGTGCCTGTATTTAGTTTTCATGCAAGTGAGGGCCGAGAATCCACTCTCATATAGGTACGTGGTTGCAAAGGGCATCAGTGTCTTAACAGCACAATTTGCAGAGGCAGGATACTCTGAGCGCAGCACTATCCAGAAATCTGTCAGAGGCTTCTGATTAAATTCAATTTTCAGAGAACCGCTTGTTGCAATTTCGATGAGGCTCTCTGGTTCAGATATTGGTAAGTGGGCTGGAGGCAAGGCATGAAAGGGATAATGAATCCAGTTGTTTGTGTCATCCGTTTCGGGAAAGTACCTGCGTAATTGCGCACCCAAATCACTCAGGTGCTTTGCTATATCACATTTGACATTGTCTGTAAGCTTGAGTTAATTTGCACACAAAATACTCACCCAAATGTATAGTCCCGTTCGAAAATATAAATAGACTGTTTGAAAATGTGAAGAGGGAAAAAAAAGTTAAATAAATATATATATTTTTATACAGTGGGGCAAAAAAGTATTTAGTCAGCCACCAATTGTGCAAGTTCTCCCACTTAAAAAGATGAGAGAGGCCTGTGTTTTTCATCATAGGTACTCTTCAACTATGACAGACAAAATGAGAAAAAAAATCCAGAAAATCACATTGTAGGATTTTTTATGAATTTATTTGCAAAGTGGGAGAACTTGCACAATTGGTGGCTGACTAAATACTGTTTTGCAAGTATTTGATACACTGCCGATTTTGCAGGTTTTCCTACTTACAAAGCATGTAATGTAATTTTTGATTGAATCCGGCTTTAAACTTCTTCACAACAGTATCTCGGACCTGCCTGGTGTGTTCCTTGTTCTTCATGATGCTCTCTGCGCTTTTAACGGACCTCTGAGATTATCACAGTGCAGGTGCATTTATACGGAGACTTGATTACACACAGGTGGATTGTATTTATCATCATTAGTCATTTAGGTCAACATTGGATCATTCAGAGATCCTCACTGAACTTCTGGAGAGAGTTTGCTGCACTGAAAGTAAAGGGGCTGAATAATTTTGCACGCCCAATTTTTCAGTTTTTGATTTGTTAAAAAGTTTGAAATATACAATAAATGTCGTTCCACTTCATGATTGTGTCCCACTTGTTGTTGATTCTTCACAAAAAATACAGTTTTATATCTTTATGTTTGAAGCCTGAAATGTGGCAAAAGGTCGCAAAGTTCAAGGGGGCCGAATACTCTCGCAAGGCACTGTATATATATATATATATATATATATATATATATATATATATATATATTTGAAGTCGGAAGTTTACATACACTTTAGCCAAATACAATTTATCTCAGTTTTCCACAATTCCTGTCATTTGGGAATATCTGGTCTAGGCTATAAGTAAAAAATGAAAAGCCCATCAAGTCCATCTCAAAGAAGTCCATTATAATTTCATTATGGAAATAAGAAAGTGTATTTAAAAGAAAAGAAAAGAGCATATTTTTTAGTTTATTATGTTACTAATCTTTTTCTTAGTAGGAAAAGCAATGCTTCCCCGCAAGTGGTCATATGCTGAATTAATTTATTTGACAAGGTAAGTGTCATAGAAACTGCAGAATGTGACCTTTCTGATACTATATAGAATCAAAAAGTTTTACCTGAATGTGACTCTGAAAGAGGATTTGATAAAGTGATGCTCCTTTCCCTGCATTTGTTAATTATAAGATGCTCCCATCTCTTCTTGTACAATTTCACAACTGATCTTATTATGTGTGATATTGTTTAGGTGGGCCAGCTGCGCAGGCTGACTTACATTTTTTGTTTCCCTTTTGCATTATCCTAAAGGCCTACTGCAACACAGCATGTTTTCATTTCCCTTACAGTACATTTGATTAGTAATAGAGTTACAGTAAATAAAACAGTCCCGTAACAGCATCTTTTTACAAAGTCAAATGTCAAAGACAATGGTATCAACTCACAAGGCGCACGGTCAAATTATTAACATGAGCGCCAACGCTGATAAATAGGCATAACACAAACTCATCATTACACTATTGTCTTTCTAAATGAAATCAACCTCTTCACCCTCAGTATCATGCAGTTAGGCCTCATTTAAATTCAATTGTGAAGTAAGGTGCACAATTATCGCCCATCCGTCCATTTGTCATTCATTCAATGAGGAGAGAGAGACGCATTAGCGCCTGGCTGGGTACCGACATCCTACAGCACATTGTCTCAGTGGGTTAAGTTAGGAATAGGAAAACAACTGGTTAAACGTCTCTAAATTCTTCTCTGTGGTTTCAAAATTCAGACAAATTAGCAATGTTTGTACTTTACATTTATGAAACGTCAGGGAAGCAGCAGGACAAAGCTTTTTTGGGGGGATTGATTTCTTTTATTTATCAAATCAAACGTCAGAGGCCGTTGGCCTATGGCGCTTCTAGTGTTAACCAATCAGGAATATTTAAGTAATACACTACTACGTTTATGTGTAGTAAAAGTAGCCTGAGACATAGTCATGTCATAATTCACAGTAGACTAGGGCCACGGTGTTTTACAGTTGCAGGGAGGATCGCCATGCTACACTACTGTCTACAGAAACCCTATGAGAGCATGACTCACTGTAGTGTCTCGCCCAGCCTCTTCCCCTGGGCTGCAGAGGAAATCTGTCTGCTCACCCAACATAGTGTGTGATTCATGTTTTATAAATGCTGACCAAACTGTAATTATTTAAGTCATTGTTTTAGCCACAGAGCAATTACGCGGATGAATACAAAAGAAAAACTGCAATTTCTTCCTCCAAGTCTCATGGCTTTTTTTTGGTGGGGCTGTGTAACCCATTCCATACCATTTGAGGACCAATGACCCACATAACTCCATTAGCAGTTACGACATGATCTAATACCGGGGTTTACCTTGTGCCTTCTTGAATTGTTGAAAAGTGTCTGAAATGACGCCCTTCATCCTCTAGCTTTGAACACCTTTAATGAATGCTTATTCAGTGGTGAAATAATAGCCTTGTTTTTTTTTCTCTCGGGGGTTTGTATTGGAAGCTTGGCGTTAACATAAGCTTTGTGTAGTGAGGGAAGAGGGAACTGTGCCTGGCCAGGATCATTGTGTGTGCAGGTGAGATGTTTATGAGCACCAACCAACATCATGACGTTTATACAGCTTAGTGTAGGACTGCAGGCATTCAGCTCACAGGAACAGTTTGGGCCTGGGCCCCTGTCTGTCAGTCAGTCAACGCCCACTACACATTCCACTGACTTATAAATCATGCATCTGCATGGAAGTCTTGATGCAATTACGCAATAAACTGACACGTAGATCATACACCAGGTACGACCTTCAGTTAGAACAGAGAGATCTTCATATTTTGAGCTTTGGCTCATAAATGTATCACTCTGTCATTATTGACTTGCATTGTGAACATTTGCCCGTAGATGTCTCTTCTAACTGATACAGGACATAGTAGTTTACATTTAGCATAATTGTTTTCCCAAAACCATTTTCTTGGATTGTATTTGACATCGGTGGCTTTCACTTTTATTTTCAGAAATGACAACTGTAAAAACTCTGCTGTCCTTCTGTATACTAAGACCTTGTTCCTCGTTCCCTTTGTGTTTTCAACTCAATTGTGTTTATCTTTCATAATGGGCAAAGGCAGAATGAAGTCCAGCTGACATTGTTGTCCTGCTAAATGGGTTTGTGGAGGAGCCTTATCCATTCGCATCTGCAGCAATAGGAATGATTGTGAGCCTGTGCTTTCAGCAGCTCCCCATGTCTTCCCTCCCTCACAGAGAGAGAGAGAGAGAGAGAGAGAGAGAGAGAGAGAGAGAGAGAGAGAGAGAGAGAGAGAGAGAGAGAGAGAGAGAGAGAGAGAGAGAGAGAGAGAGAGAGAGAGAGAGAGAGAGAGCCTTGCTGTGACAGTCTTTTACTTTACTTGAATAAACTTTTTCCTTTCTTTCTTCTCACTCAGCATTCTTCGGGACTTCAAAGCTGGAATCGGAGCAGAATCTCTGAGCTGTCCCATTGTGTGACTCTTGCATATTCATAAGGCTCTTTCTTTCTTCTCATTCTCGACGAGACTCTGCTAGAGAGGAGAGCTGTGAGCTAGAGAGAAAGCAGCGGCTCCTCTGGACTCTCCAAGGAACCAAACCACTGAGTATGTGCATGGAGGGTTCACATTCAAATGTGATTCACACGTAGTGATTTATAGTGTTGGGCCACACAATGATGCTGCTGCTTCTGTCATGGCTATTGTGTTGAATTGCCAAAGCAGGTGGATACGTTTTATAACAAAAATGGAACATTATTGGTTTGCCGGGTAACAAACGTATTCCACAAACCTGGCTACCACATTTAATTGCCCTAATTTTGATGCTAGCTAACTGACAAGGTAGTTAATTAATGGCTAATATCTCTATAGAGAAGCCAGCAGTCTGTGTGAGAGAGGGAGGTGGGAGCTGGCTCACAATAAGGAAGATGTCAGTGTTCTCAATGTGAAATGAGAGATGAAGTTGATGAGCGAGGGAGGAAGTACGTCTCACTGTCTGGCCCAGGGATGAACGTGATGTCATGCTCCTCTCTATCCCTTGCACCCTGATTGGGCTCCCTGCTCCAGGCAGCTGTGTTGCCACGGTAATAAATGGCCCTCGAGCCAAGATTCTCTGACATCAGGTTTAACCACTGCGCTCTCTCCATTTCTCACAGAGCCCGGGGTCAGTGTGGCCGACGGCGGAACATTGCTCATGACAGGCATACCTTCGCTGGCCCATCGTAATTCCATCATCTGTGTTGTTGTCACAGCTTTTCCTTTCACGTCTTAGTGGTGAGGTTTCTGTGGTTCTTCCTCACCATTCCTCTTGCAGTATGATGAAAGGTGTTTTTGCCTCAACGTTTTCTCTTCAAATTTCGAGTAGCTTGGCTTATTTTCATGCCACATTAACTGCTAATATATATATATTTTTTTACAAATGTTCTCAAAGAACATATTTGTGGGTGGTAGTGATAACCAACAAAGACACCAAGTACCAGCCAAATGAGTCATGCTGTTGTATACAGGTGCTTTGCATGTCTCAACAAACACAGCTAATAATAGTGTGGTTTTCTGAAACCGTCAAGGTGCTGACTGATTGTTCTTCTTAAGATGGCCGCATGCTTCGGGCCCCACCAGTCAAAACAGTTTGGAAACGTTTGTGCACATATTATGATGATTATAGTAGCCTGTGACGTTTTTGATGATGTTGGACTTTGTTGAAGTTTTTGGGGGGTTGTTCAGGGACACACATTTTTTTCTCGAGGCCGGCCGATATTCGGGAGCCAAAGTCTACACCCCTTCGTCCGTGATTGGTCAACTGTAGGGATTCTTCAATAAAGTCTTTGCTGTCATTGAACGAGAGAAGACTCATTTTCATGCCCATTTTTTTTTATAGAGAAATACTGCACCAAACTATATCAAACTTCGTTAGATATAAAATCTCCTCAGCAAAAATGTAAAAATTAAGTACATATTTCTTGAGTCATCTTAGATTAATCTAGACTATTTTGAGGAAGTGTATACTGGCTACGGCGTCCCAAATTTTCAAACAGTACTGTTGATGCATTTTTTGCGTTTTTACACTCATTCGGTTCGCCTACCCGACTTCGGCTAGCTGTCAACCGAACTGTATCATGCTGGTGTCTTTAGGAAACCTTAGCAACAGACGGAGCTGTATGTAACAAGACTTGAAAAGTAGATCTGCGGTTTGGAGCTCAAAGGAGGAATCAAGGCGACTTTTGGCTTAGTGAAAGGCGGGAAGGATAGAAAGGGTTAATTTAACCACATTTCAAAATCCCCCACCCTGCTAGCCCACCCCCCACTTCCACAACCCCTTTATCTGCCTGACTAGACCCCCACCAACCATCCCCACCAGCTGCGCCCCCCCCCATCTCTCTGGGTCTTCGCGGCTGCTTGAGCAGGACAGGGGGAAACCATGCTGGGCGTTTGATGCAGCTCCGAGGGGGTGTGTGAGGTGCGCTGACCCGTTCACATCTCTCCCCATGCACTCATGCTCCAGGGAAAGTAGACTTATCACATTTAATCCAGAGCACGGTGCAAATCAGGAGTGACAGACAGACGTACAGCCTTCCAGGGAAAGAGCCCCAGACTACAGACCCTGTCTACTGCCCTCTTGTCCTGTCTCCTATCCTGGCTGGGAGAGAAGTGGATTCAGGGTGTTTGTCCTTATGGAGGCACAGCAGGTGTGGAAGACCAGGATCCCATTTGGTTGGTTGGTTGTTTCCACTTTCACATGGTTGATTTTCCTTTAACCACTAATTGGCCGTTGTTATTGTCTTTATTTGGGAGACCACTCACCCCACCATTTGGGTCGTTCCTTTCTTTTCTCTTTTGGGGAAACACACACCCTCCACCAAATCACGCTTTAGAATGGCATGGTATGGCATTCTGTCCTGTTGCACCATCACATCGCCGCTAACTGTTTTGAGGGGCACTCTAGCAAACTTGATGTAATCTTGGTAATAGCTGGGCTAATCCTCTTAAGGTTGTAACCCGCAGAAAGTCTTGTGCTGCCTGATGGAATTTGGCCAAATTGGGAGGTTGTGTGTGTGTGTATGTTCGGGTGGATTAGTGAGAGAGAGGAGGCGTGTTGCTGCCCGGAGGTGTGGGCGGTAATCACCTGACGTGTGAAGAGCTTTTGTGAGTAAGTGAGTATGTATGTGTGTATGAATGTGTGTGTGTGTCTGGTCGTCCGCGTGTGTTTCTATCACACTTTGCATTCTGCTTTGTAACTGGTCTGTGATGAGCTGTCACACAAACAGGAGGGCAATTGCTGTCCTAAACCTCAGAGATATGTAGAGATTAGGCTTGGGCGGTATAGCGTTCAGTTCCAAAATCAAGATCCCTGCTGCCTAAATTTGTTTTGTGCGTGAATGTTATTGTTTTTTCAAATGTTTTTGTTTTGTTTTGTTTGGAAAGATATAGCACCCCTTGTGTGCACTGTCAGTAATACCGTATACCCCGGTATGGTACAGGAACAGGATGATGGTATGTCAATCTGGATATGGTACAACCATAGCAAAGATTCATCCATCTGCACTTCCCACAGTGGATGAAGTAGCGACAACACATTACTTTGAATCATGCTCGTGGATGAGTTCTGGCGACCAGACTTCTCTAATGCACATCTATGAGGAACAATCTTACTTCCCTCTCATCCTCTCTTTCTCTCTGTGTGTGTATGTGTGTGTGTGTGTGTGTCTGGCCCTGCCAATGTCTTCCTTTTTGAGCGGCGAGTGTATGTGTTCATATGTGTGTGTGTGGGGGGTCCAGGCAGGCTCAGCTGTTCTTTTGTTGTTCGCCCCACGAGGTGTTCAGAGAAAAGGCTGACCAAACAGCAGAGCAACTGAGTAACACCCTCCTTCCCTCCTCCTCCTCCCCATCTCTCTCTCTCTCTCTCTCTCTCTCTCTCTCTCTCTCTCTCTCTCTCTCTCTCTCTCTCTCTCTCTCTCTCTCTCTCTCTCTCTCTCTCTCTCTCTCTCTCTCTCTCTCTCTCTCTCTCTCTCTCTCTCTCAGGCTGTCACTGTGTAGCGCTGGAGGCTGCTGGGTGGCTGTGTGTGGTGGGGAGTTCCTGAGATCGCAGAGAAGAGAGAGGGGGACTAGCACTTACTCACGTAGAGGCACACACTCGCGCACACACACCTTCTCAGTGTAGCGCCGGGTGCAGCCGTGGTGCCAGCTAGCGTCTCAGGGATTGTGCGTGCGGTTGTACAGTACCACAGGATGATGGTGGTATGGTTGCCGTGGGGATGGGCATGGAGGACTGTACTGCTGGTGACTGGACTGGCTTCACTGAGCCCGGGGACTAATGGTGAGTAGCTTAATACTGGACTATATCTCTCTCTGTACTACGGGACTCTGTCCATCTTTCTCTGTTGATGGACTCTGGGACTGATTTTGAAGAAACTACAGCATGGTCTATATTTAATTTGTTTTTAGTACTGTATCTGATTGTCTTCTGGTGGTTTTCACAACTGATATATCCAAACGCAGGTTTTTTGTGCTGCCAAGACTTTATATAGTATATCTAATGCTTAGAGCAGGGTTTCTTAAACTATGGGTCTGGACCCAAAGTAGGCTCTGGGCATGTGAAAGGTGGGTTTTGAGCTGAGAATCACCCCGATAAACCAATATATTCTCTATCTTCTTCTGTTCATCCACCTGGGTCGTTAATAACTTATCCTCTTTTTGTGATGCCTACCTAGCCTAGTGGCTGAGTACTGTAGTTTTAGTCACTTTGAGCAAAGGCATGATTTCACAAACTGCAGGCATGTTTACTGCGTGTATTGTTGGGGTGAGGAGGAGCAGAGACTCACTGGGAGGTTGGTGGTGGGTCTATTTTTTGCCCAGCGGTATTTATGATGGGGCAAAGCTATTATGATCTCCACCGGGTCTAGCATGTGAGCAGTCATCTGCCCCGTCCCCCATCCTGCCCCCCTCCCTCTGCTCATGTTTTGAATTGTTTTAAGATGGACAGCCAGTTGTCATTTACAATGAATGGCGACAGTGTCATGGTGTCCCATAAGCTTTGTGATGGACTGCAGGGGATCCACGGCTGGAGGCTCGGCTGGGGAAGATTCCTCTCTTTGTCATCTGCCCTGTTTCAAAGGCTCTCAACTGAGAGAAAGAGATTGATTATGTGGAGTTAATCATGGATGTTTGCATTTGTTTGCACCGAGCAACAAGTGTCAATCATTTCAAGCGAACCTAGTTTACATAGACTTCATTATACTATAGCTGGTGTCTTTTGTATGGGAAGGATTGGTTTTATTTAGCCATAACTGCTGTTGTTTTTCCATTTTCCATGGTGGTTCATTTTGAGATAGGTTTGACCTGTGCCGAAGTGTTCAGTTGTCACACACTTGTTAAGAACACAGTTGGGCGACAAGCTGTAAAACTAATCTCCCACTCTCAAAGGAGCACATACACACGCACGCACCCCCCTCACCTCTAAAATAGCTGTGACTGTCTTGGTTCATTGAGTTTGTCTTTGGGGTAAATTTATTTGAATTCAATCACTTTTTGACAGCACCCCTTTCGGTTTAAATGAAACCTTCCATACATATTTTCCCATTATAGAAGGGATCAGAAAATTATTTTTAGAGCTGAATGCCAAAACATTCATCAGTTGACCGATTTGGCGTACCCCACCCTACCATGAGACATCCATCCATGTCCTCATCACTGGAAAATATAAACGGTTGAGATTGATATCATTTACAAGCTTACAAACATGTTTTTGAAACTATTTTATTATCGATAAATGACTAAAGTGTCAAATGTAAATCGTTTAAATTAAATTGTAAAAAATCATAACCTTTAACGTCAATTATTTAAAAGCTCATAAACTCAGGTTCCATGTTTGCATGTGTTGTAGCTTAGAACCATTTTTACATCATGTAAGGCTTTTGTGTTGTGCTCGTCATTGTTTGAAACACAACATGCTCTAGAACACAGGGTGGGTAAATGTTCTACCATTTGAAATTTTAAATGGTACCACAAAGACAGCTGGAGGTCCACACCCAATGAGATGGAAAAAGATATATATATATATATATATATAGAGCTGTGAAAAAGCATTTCCCCCTTTCTGATTTTCTCTATTTTTGGATATTTTTGATACTGAATGTTATTAGATTTTCAACCAACACATAATATTAAATCAAGGGAATCTGAGTTTACAAATGACCCCAAAAACGAATAGTCTCTCCCATTATTCCTGCAGAAAACCAAAGAATGCATTCCACCATGAGAACCTTATACCAACAGTCATGCATGGTGGTGGTAGTGTGATGGTTTGGGGATGCTTTGCTGCCTCAGCACCTGGACAACTTGTCTTTATAGAAGGAACCATGAATTCTGCTCAGTAGCAGAGAATTCTACAGGAGAATGTCAGGCCATTCGTCTGTGAGCTGAAGCTGAAGTGTAGCTGGGTCATGCAGCAAGACAATGATCCAAAACACACAAATCAAGTCTCCATGAAAATGGCTAAAAAGCAACACATTTGAAGTTTTGGAATGGCCTAGTCAAAGTCCAGACCTAATCCCAATTGAGATTGGTTGCGGCAGGACTTGAAATGAGCAGTTCATGCTTGAAAACCTACAAAGGTTGCTGAGTTAAAGCAGTTCTGCATGGACAAGTGGGCCGAAATGTATTCACAGCAGCGTGAGAGACTGATCAACAACTACAGGAAGCGTTTGGTTGGAGTCATTGCAGCTAAACGTGGAACAACCAAGTTATTGAATGTACGGGGGCAATTACTTTTTCCCACACAGGGGCACTGGGTGATGCATAACTTTGTTTTGACATAAATGAAACAAGTATGTAATTGTTGTGTTATTTGTTCACTCAGGTTCCTTTTATCTAATATTAGGTTTTGCTTGAAGATCTGATAACATTCAGTATAAAACATATGCGTTGTCTTGCCTGTGTGCTTGGGGTTGTTGTCCTGGTGGAAGGTGAACCTTTGCCCCAGTCTGAGGTCCTGTGTGCTTGGGGTTGTTGTCCTGGTGGAAGGTGAACCTTGTCCCCAGTGAGGTCCTGTGCTTGGGGTTGTTGTCAGTCCCCAACTGAGGTCCTGTGTGCCCAGTCTGAGGAAGGTCCTGTGTGCTTGGGGGGTTGTTGTCCTGATGGAAGGTGAACCTTTGCCCCAGTCTGAGGTCCTGTGTGCTTGGGGGTTGTTGTCCTGATGGAAGGTGAACCTTTGCCCCTGAGTCCTGTGTGCTGGGGTTGTTGTCCTGATGGAAGGTCCTTTGCCCCAGTCTGAGGTCCTGTGTGCTTTGTCCTGGGGAAGGTGAACCTGTTGTCCCTGATGGAAGGTGAACCTTTGCCCCAGTCTGAGGTCCTGTGTGCTTGGGGTTGTTGTCCTGATGGAAGGTGAACCTTTGCCCCAGTCTGAGGTCCTGTGTGCTGGGGGTTGTTGTCCTGATGGAAGGTGAACCTTTGCCCCAGTCTGAGGTCCTGTGTGCTTGGGGTTGTTGTCCTGATGGAAGGTGAACCTTGCCCCAGTCTGAGGTCCTGTGTGCTTGGGGTTGTTGTCCTGATGGAAGGTGAACCTTTGCCCCAGTCTGAGGTCCTGTGTGCTTGGGGTTGTCTGTCCTGATGGAAGGTGAACCTTTGCCCCAGTCTGAGGTCCTGTGTGCTTGGGGTTGTCGTTGTCCTGATGGAAGGTGAACCTTTGCCCCAGTCTGAGGTCCTGTGTGCTGCTTGGGGAAGGTGAACCTTTGTCTGAGGTCCTGGTGGAAGGTGAACCTTTGCCCCAGTCTGAGGTCCTGTGCTGGGGTTGTTGTCCTTGGGGTGAACCTTTGCCCCAGTCTGTCCTGTGTGCTTGGGGTTGTTGTCCTGATGGAAGGTGAACCTTTGCCCCAGTCTGAGGTCCTGTGTGCTTGGGGTTGTTGTCCTGATGGAAGGTGAACCTTTGCCCCAGTCTGAGGTCCTGTGTGCTTGGGGTTGTTGTCCTGATGGAAGGTGAACCTTTGCCCCAGTCTGAGGTCCTGTGTGCTTGGGGTTGTTGTCCTGATGGAAGGTGAACCTTTCTGCCCCAGTCTGAGTCTGTCCTGTGTGCTTGGGGTTGTTGTCCTGATGGAAGGTGAACCTTGCCCCAGTCTGAGGTCCTGTGTGCTTGGGGTTGATGTCCTGGTGGAAGGTGAACCTTTCTGCCCCAGTCTGAGGTCCTGTGTGCTTGGGGTTGATGTCCTGGTGGAAGGTGAACCTTTGCCCCAGTCTGAGGTCCTGTGTGCTTGGGGTGTGCTTGGGGTTGTTGTCCTGATGGAAGGTGAACCTTTGCCCCAGTCTGAGGTCCTGTGTGCTTGGGGTTGTTGTCCTGATGGAAGGTGAACCTTTCTGCCCCAGTCTGAGGTCCTGTGTGCTTGGGGTTGTTGTCCTGATGGAAGGTGAACCTTTGCCCCAGTCTGAGGTCCTGTGTGCTTGGGGTTGTTGTCCTGATGGAAGGTGAACCTTTGCCCCAGTCTGAGGTCCTGTGTGCTTGGTCCTGGGAAGGTGAACCTTTGCCCCAGTCTGAGGTCCTGTGTGCTTGGGGTCGTTGTCCTGGTGGAAGGTGAACCTTGCCCCAGTCTGAGGTCCTGTGTGCTTGGGGTTGATGTCCTGATGGAAGGTGAACCTTTGCCCCAGTCTGAGGTCCTGTGTGCTTGGGGTTGTTGTCCTGATGGAAGGTGAACCTCTGAGGTCCTGCCCCAGTCTGAGGTCCTGTGTGCTTGGGGTTGTTGTCCTGATGGAAGGTGAACCTTTGCCCCAGTCTGAGGTCCTGTGTGCTTGGGGTTGATGTCCTGGTGGAAGGTGAACCTTTGCCCCAGTCTGAGGTCCTGTGTGCTTGGGGTTGATGTCCTGATGGAAGGTGAACCTTTGCCCCAGTCTGAGGTCCTGTGTGCTTGGGGTTGATGTCCTGGTGGAAGGTGAACCTTTGCCCCAGTCTGAGGTCCTGTGTGCTTGGGGTTGATGTCCTGATGGAAGGTGAACCTTTGCCCCAGTCTGAGGTCCTGTGTGCTTGGAGTTGTTGTCCTGATGGAAGGTGAACCTTTGCCCCAGTCTGAGGTCCTGTGTGCTTGGGGTCGTTGTCCTGATGGAAGGTGAACCTTTGCCCCAGTCTGAGGTCCTGTGTGCTTGGGGTTGATGTCCTGATGGAAGGTGAACCTTTGCCCCAGTCTGAGGTCCTGTGTGCTTGGGGTTGTTGTCCTGATGGAAGGTGAACCTTTGCCCCAGTCTGAGGTCCTGTGTGCTTGGGGTTGTTGTCCTGATGGAAGGTGAACCTTTGCCCCAGTCTGAGGTCCTGTGTGCTTGGGGTTGTTGTCCTGATGGAAGGTGAACCTTTGCCCCAGTCTGAGGTCCTGTGTGCTTGGGGTTGTTGTCCTGATGGAAGGTGAACCTTTGCCCCAGTCTGAGGTCCTGAGTGCTTGGGGTCGTTGTCCTGATGGAAGGTGAACCTTTGCCCCAGTCTGAGGTCCTGAGTGCTCTGGAGCAGGTTTTCATCAAGGATCTCTCTGTACTTTGCTCCGTTCATTCCCTCGATCCTGACTAGTCTCCCAGTCCCTGCCACTGAAAAACATCCCCACAGCAGGATGCTGCTACCACCACGCTTCACAGTACGGATGGTGCCAGGTTTCCTCCAGATGTGACGCTTGGCATTCAGGAAAAAGAGCTCAATCTTGGTTTCATCAGACCAGAGAATCTTGTTTTTCATGGTCTGAGAGTCCTTTAGGTGCCTTTTGTCAAACTCCAAGTGGGCTGTCGTGCCTTTTACTGAGGAGTGGCTTCTGCCTGATTGGTGGTGTTGCAGAGATGGTTGTCCTTCTGGAGGGTTCTCCCATCTCCACAGAGGAATTCTGGAGCTCTGTCAAAGTGACCATCGAGCTCTTGGTCACCTCCCTGACCAAGGCCCTCTTCCCCTGATTGCTCAGTTTGGCCGGGCGGCCAGCTCTAGGAAGAGTATTGGTGGTTCCAAACTTTTCAATGCTGCAAAAATGTTTCGGTACCCTTCCCCAGATTTGTGCCTCAATACAATTGTGTCTCGGAACTCTATGGACAATTCCTTCTACCGCATGGCTTGGTCTTTGCTCTGACACGCATTGTCAACTGGGGGACCTTTGACAGGTGTGTGCCTTTCCAAATCATGCTCAATCAATTGAATTTACCACAGGTGGACTACAGTCAAGTTGTAGAAACATCTTAAGGAGGATCTATGGAAACAGGATGCATCTGAACTCAATTTCGAGTCTCATAGCAAAGGGTCTGCATACTTATGTAAATATATATATATATTTTTTATACATTTCTAAAACATTCCGCGAACATTTCTAAAAACCTCTTTGCTTTGTCATTATGGAGTATTGTGTATAGATTGATGAGGAACATTTGTTATTTATTCAATTCTAGAATAAGGGTGTAGGGTAACAGAGTATGGAAAATGTCAAGGGGTCTGAATACTTTCCGAATGTACTGTATTTTTAATGTATTTTTACCTAACACAGTGCTTGATTTGGGAATGAACTCACCGGAACGGAGTACCGGCACCTCAAATGTTCTTCTGCTTGAGTCCCTGCACCTTCTGTAGAATATTAGCTAAAACGTATTGAGGAGTTCCTGCATTTATATATAAATGGTACCGGCACCAAAAATGAGTACCAGCACCTATTTCTGTCCAACTCAAGCTGGCCTAAACATGCACAACACAATCAGATATCATTTATAGCAAGCAGTAGGGACGGGGTGAGAAAACAACATGGATATATTTTGACAATAAAAATACATTTCAGATGCCTTTTAGGACACTCAAGGACATCTTACATTGATTTCATGTACAGCACTAGATTTTATTTCATTTAGGCCTATGTAATGAATTTGAATTATGCTTGATTATTTAACAGGAAAAATTGTAAAAATTCCCCTAAAACAATCAGTTTATCAATTTCATAATAATGTGTGGGTTCTGGCATGTGTCACCTCGCACTGATACCATGTGCAGTAAACAGTAGCTATCCTACACGGTGTAGGCCACTCACCATTAGCTAGCTAGCTAAGACTCACTAGTCAACTTAACTAGGAAAACCAAGGAAAATGGCCAAACAAAGCTCACTGTTCAATTTTTTCAAGGGACCGTGTATAGAAGAGGATTTTGGACCATTTGCCAAGTAATTTGGTATCAGTGATTTCGCCATGAAGGGCCTCCAGTCTCCTTCTGTACCAATCACTGATTGCAATGATTTAATCCTGGTCCTTAAAGACAGTTTCAGTACATTCAGAGACAATGACCAGAACTACAGCGCTGTTTTTATTCAGCACTTTTAGAAATCAAATGAAACCCACTTCTTCACTTTGACATGCCCTCCCTCTGCTGAGACATGACCATCAGTCCAGTTAAATAAATAAAAACAAGGGCCTCCCGAGTGGTGCAGCAGTCTGAGGCACTGAGGCATCACTACTGACCCGGGTTCACAACGCCCACTTAACCTGGAAGCCAGCTGCACCAATGTGTCAGAGAAAACACTGTTCAACTGATGACCAAAGTCAACCTGCAGGCGCCCGGCTCGCCACAAGGAGTCGCTAGAGCACGATGAGCCAGGTAAATCCCATCCCGGCTAAAACCTCCCCTAACCCGGACAAAGCTGGGGCAATTGTGCGTCGCCCTATGGGACTCCCGCCACTAAACACCTTGGAATGTTCCAGGATCGTCTGGCATGGAAAGAATGGTCCTGCTATACTTCTGATTTTGATATGCACTGTGGACCGATAAGGTGCTGAGATTTGGGGTCTGCAGTGTTTGTAAAGGATCAAGGCCAGACACAAAAGGCTGTAGGCAGCTTTCACGGTTTGTCTCGAAATACTTTGGCTGATGATCAGTATGGTAGACTTATGTCAACGGAGACATCTACACAGTATATCACTTGACTTCGCAGCATAATGGACTATTTTAAGCTGAAGTCTGTCTGTCTCGCTGATTTAACATAGTCAAAACCTCACAGCAGTCACACAGATTCACCTTTGTGTATCCTGTGGGCATCAGTTCTCCCATGAAGCACAGAGAAAGCTTGCATAGACAGAGAGACATGCCGGCCGAGCTGGGAGGACAGGAGACCAGCTGCTTCTCGTTTCCCACTCATGTTTTAAGCTCAGCCTGCCAACCCCAACTGCTGTTTTAGTGGGTACAGTGAACGAAGACTTGGTTCTGGTTGGTCGGAGAGACAGAGTTGTGTGCTAGCTTTATGACTGGCCCTCTCTCTTCTAATCCTCTCTTTCTCCCTGTCCACTCTTTCTCTATCGCTCCATCTCTCGCAGTCTGTTCTCTCTCTTCTAGCCCTCTCCCCCTCAGCCCTCTCCCCCTCAGCCCTCTCCCCCTCAGCCCCCTCCCCTCAGCCCTCTCCCCTCAGCCCCCTCCCCTCAGCCCTCTCCCCTCAGCCCTCTCCCCTCAGCCCTCTCCCCTCAGCCCTCTCCCCTCAGCCCTCTCCCCTCAGCCCTCTCCCCTCAGCCCTCTCCCCTCAGCCCTCTCCCCTCAGCCCTCTCCCCTCAGCCCCCTCCCCTCAGCCCTCTCCCCTCAGCCCTCTCCCCTCAGCCCTCTCCCCTCAGCCCTCTCCTCTCAGCCCTCTCCCCTCAGCCCTCTCCCCTCAGCCCTCTCCCCTCAGCCCTCTCCCCTCAGCCCTCTCCCCTCAGTCCTCTCCCCTCAGCCCTCTCCCCTCAGCCCTCTCCCTCTCCCCTCAGCCCTCTCCCCCTCAGCCCCCTCCCCCCCAGGCCTCTCCCCGGTGCTGCTGGGACAGATCAGGCATGGTTCTCTAAATGAGGATAACACACATGGGAGGTAACTCATGAATCTTCAGATTGACATACTTCATTCCTGCAGTAACAATGCATACATCTTTTCTGAATAGGCCGTGCACCATACAGTGTGAGGTTACAACTTACACAATTGACTCTTCTACTACTCGTTGCATTTAGGCCTAATTCGTTCCATAGTATGTGTGACATGGCTGCTGAAAGTCCTTGAGTCTTCTGGCGCCACGCAGGGTAGGAGTGAAAGCCAGTTAGTGAAAGACACGGCCTCACTTCGACGTCGCTTAAACATGATATCCATTTCAGATAAACATAACATGTAACATTCGAGGTGGTGTGGAGATGCCGCAAGGCCACAAGCAGGGCCAAAACGACTGGGTTTATCATCATCTAGACGCAACAATGTAAACGAGGTCAGCTCACCCTCTCCTTGTCCCGGATCCCACCTTCCGTACTGTATGGGAGGAACACACCATGGCAACATGTCGCTTGATAACTTTGAGCTTTTCTCGTTTTTGTTCTACAGTACAGACACAGATGATAAGTGACTATATGTTGAAAAACTCCTTTGATTGCAGTCTCTTGTGAAATACCATTTCCTGCTATTTCAGTGTAATTGCTTTGGTGTTATAGGATGCCATTTTCTTTGTGATTATTCAGTTTAGGTCAAGTCTTGTGGCATCAGTGATTGAACGAAGGCCTACTGTAAGTGTAGCAGGGGCTAGAGCAGGATACAGAAGCCCAGCAGCAGTAGCAGGTCCCAGGCTGCTTCCTGACAGGATGTGGATCATGTTCCCCAAACAGAACCTGATCCCAGGACAGATGTTCTGCTCCAGCAGTGGGACTGCATGAGACTGGTAACCACAGAGGGCAGTGGGCCGGAGGGGGACTTTTAGGGGTGTGTGAAGTTTGGAGCGAGGGAAAGGGAGGCTTAAGGCTGCACCTGTGGTTTTTGGAGGAAGTATTGAGGGAGGGGGATGTTTGGGTGAAGGTAGGGTTCTTGTCTTGATCACAGTCTAATGTATGTAACGGACACCCTTGAGAGCAGTGGGCTCAGGATAGAGAGAAGATGAGGGTTGGCAGTGTGGGAACCGGGATAGAATGACTGAGATGGGGAATATGTTATGGTCCCATCAGAGATCTATACAAACCGAATCAAAGTTTAGTTTGATGTGTGTTAAGCTGGTGGGGGAGCGCACACACACACACACACACACACACACACACACACACACACACACACACACACACACACACACACACACACACACACACACACACACACACACACACACACACACACACACACACAAACATTTGTCTTGGTTACCTTGTGAGTGTGTGACTGTGTTTGTTCGCACCTGTGTACATGTGTCTCTGTGTTTCACATGTCTTCTTTAGTTTGTTACTTTGGAAGCTTGTGTTTTTGTCTGGCTGTCTGTCTGTGTGTGCGTGCGTCACTGTAGGCGCGTGTGAGAGATGGTTTGGCAGAGGGGGCTGTAGAGGAGTATGTGGGTCCATGGTGTGTTCTGTGTCTTAACATGGTGTTGGAAGACAGACAGTCGGCAGAGGCTGCAGCCGAGGCTGGTCACTGAAAAGGAGACGGACAGGGAGAGGTGGCTGGATCCTCTCAGCTCCTCTACGCGTGTTCAGGTGCTGTCTGGCAAACCTACACACTGCTTCCTGTCACAGCTTCCCATATCTGTCAGAGAAACGTCCCGCTCACTAACGTCAACGCACAAATATTGAATTCCCCACATTGTTTCCTAATTCACTTTCAACGGTGGTTTGCAGTTCTTTTTTCACTCCATCCAGAGATGATAGACTGATCTGGTTTGGGCAATGGTCGAATGATATCTGGCACCACAGGATCCCAGTCAATTCCATCCAGACCCAGGTATTCAGGATTAGCCTGATTTAGCCTGCTTCTGTAGGGACTGTTACTGTTCACATGGTTACCGGCACAGTGACACATCGCCGGGGAAACCGAGACACAGGCCGGCACTTTGTTGAACAGCCGTCCTCCGGGCTTTTACAGTCCTCTTATCAGATAGAGCTCTACTGGAACTAGTCATCAGACGAAGCCAACGGCTCAGGTAAATTACTTAGAGTGTGTGATCATGCGTGAGTGTGTGTGTGTGTGCGTGCAATTCTGTCCGCGACAGGAAGAGAGAGCAGGGATGTGTGTGTCTTGACCTCTGGCTACAGGTGTTCTGTGTGATAAGCGGCCTGTTTTCCAGTTTTGTTTTGAATGGGAGATGGAAAACATCCCTGAGATGAATTCACACGTACATGCAAAGTGCCCTGCGGGTGACAGACTACTCAGTCTGCATACTGAGAGGTGAGGCTTTGATCTGCCATCATGGGGAAAAAACTGTCACGATGCATGCTGATGGAGCGAGCCAGCAAGACTTGCACAGAGTCCTAGTATCACACCAACGTAGTCCTTATCACAACCCCAGTGTGTTTATACATGTATGGCCACGACTTTACAGTTTTGAAAGACATTGCAATCAGTTAGACTATTACACATGTGTGTTCCCTGTCCATTCCCTGTTTGAAGGGGTCATTTGTTGTAGAGATAGCATGGCTCTGGGGTTCTCCTCTCTCCAGACACGTGGAAGGTTTTCTCTCTCTCTGTGCTAAATCACCCTTTAAGCCCTGACAGGTCGGGCTTGGTGTGATTCGTAGGCCTGGGCCGGAGAAGAGGGGATGAGAGTAAGAGGTTTCTCAGGGGGGTACAGTGTGTGTCTGGGGCCACAAGTCAGAGGGGCTCCATTGATGTGCGGCCCATCAATCTACCGGGGCATTATTTCCACAGGAGGACGGGAGTCGGGCGCCCGCAGGGTGCCCCTCTCGCACCAGCATAACATCTCTATGGTCAGGCCCTGGTCACACACAGAACAGATTGGTGAGGGTCCACGATGTGGATCAGTTGCTCTCCTCCTCCCCAGTCTGGATGGGTATCAGGCATCAGGCAGGGGGAAACAGAGCCTCTCATGATGGGGAAGGAGTAGATGAGGGTCGAGCAGACTAGTCACGGTGAAGGATGGATGATTGATACGAGGGCCGGGTTTGATTTGCCTGTCATACCATCGGGCCCCTGTGTGTGTGTAGTGTGACAGGATTCTTTGAAGCCAATGCGGGTTAAGAGGGGTTAAGAGGGGTTAAGAGGAGGTGAGGTGGGTTGAAGGGTGAGGGACAGGGGATGATGTATGACAGCGTGGCAGCTCAGCGGTGCGTTGGTGACCCCCACAGGGTCAGAGGGCGTTCAGGAGACGTACAGGAAGATGGCTCCTTTGAGGAGGTGATTTACTCTGGACACCTGGAGGAATTTATGCCTCTCTCTCTCTCTGTTGGTTTCTCTCTCTCTTTTTCTTTCTTTGTCTGCATCTGTCCTCTTTCTCTCCTCTCTTTCTTTTTTTGTTGAGTTAAATTTCATGGAAGGACTAATTGAGCCTTATTAACTTATAACCTATACAAGTTAGACAGAGTTGTTGGCTTGAGTTAGAAGGGCGACGCACAATTGGCCCATCGTCATCCGGGTTAGGTGAGGGTTTGTCCTTGTCCCATCGCGCTCTAGCGACTCCTGTGGCGGGTTGGGCACATGCACGCTGACACGGTCGCCAGGTGTACCGTGTTTC
This sequence comes from Oncorhynchus keta, assembly GCF_023373465.1. Taxonomy (NCBI): domain Eukaryota; kingdom Metazoa; phylum Chordata; class Actinopteri; order Salmoniformes; family Salmonidae; genus Oncorhynchus; species Oncorhynchus keta. The sequence continues at coordinate 37,789,650 of NC_068429.1, forward strand.
CTCCGACACGTTGGTGCGGCTGGCGGGGTTGTGTTTTGGAGGACACACGGCTCTCGACCTTCACCTCTCCCGAGTTCATATGGGAGTTGCAGCGATGGGATGAGACTGTATCTACCAATTGGATATGACGAAATTATAGGGAGAAAAAGGGGGTTAAAAAAACGTGTGATCACGTGTGAGTGTTTGTGTCAGCAAGTGTGTGTGCTTGTCAGTGTGTATGTGTGTAATACAGTATGAAGTGTGGGTCTGTGTGTATCTCGTTAGAGGAACAGCCTTTGGAATGTTTAGGGGATGGGGATCAGGTTTCAGGGTGACCTTGGCAACGCCCGGTGGCTGACACAACAAAAGTGTGTGTGTGTGTGTGTGTGTGTGTGTGTGTGTGTGTGTGTGTGTGTGTGTGTGTGTGTGTGTGTGTGTGTGTGTGTGTGTGTGTGTGTGTGTGTCAGAAAGAGAGAAATACTCTTAAGGTGTTTGTATTCAGTCTTTATTACTGTGTCTGTCCCGTGAGAGCTTGGGGTTTTGGTTCAGCCAATCTGCCTTGGTAAGAAGTTTACAGGAGAGTCTGCAGAGAACACCTATAATGAAAACAATGCCTTCAGAAAGTATTGACATCCCTTGACTTTTTCCACTCTTTGTTGTGTTACAACATTCATTTTAAATGGATTAAATGTAGATTTTTTTGGGGGGGTCACTGGCCTACACACAATACCCAATAATGTCAGTGGAATTATGTTTTCAATTCAAAATGAGAAGCTGAAAGGTATTGAGTGAATACGTTTTCAACCCCTTTGTTATGGCCTAAATTAGTTCAGGAGTAAACATTGGCTTAACAAGTCACATCATAAGTTGCACTCTGTGTGCAATATCCAATCAAATCAAATGTTATTTGTCACATGCACCGAATACAACACCTTACCGTGAAATCCTTACTTACAAGACCCTTAACCCTTAACCCTTAACCCTTAACCAACAGCGCAGTTCAAGAAAGAGTTATAAAATAGTTAAAATTTGTTGAAATATTTACCAAATAAACTAAAGTCCAAACTGATAAAATGTCATGTCTATATACAGAGGGTACCGGTACTGAGTCAGTGTGCGGAGGTACCGGTACTGAGTCAGTGTGCGGAGGTACCGGTTAGAGGTCATTTGTACATGTAGGTAAGGGTGAAGTGACTATGCATAGATAATAAACAGTGAGTAACAGCAATGAACAAAACCAAGGAGGTGGGTGGGTGTGTCAATGTAAATAGTCTTGGGGGTAGAAGCTGTTAAGGAGTCTTTTGGTCCTAGACTTGGCGCTCCGGTACCGCTTGCAGTGTGGTAGCAGAGAAAACAGTCTATGACTTGGATGACTGGAGATTCTGACCATTTTTGGGGCTTTCCTCTGACACTGCCTAGTATATAGGTCCTGGATGGCAGGAAGCTTGGCCCCAGTGATGTACTGGGCCGTACGCACTACTAGAGCGGGGCGATATGGCAATTCAATTATCACAATATCTATATATTTTTTCATTTGATAACGATAATTATCACAATATTAATCTAATAATGTTTAAAAGGTGCATATCTGCTTCAGACTCAAGAATGCATAATGCCCGAACAAACATTAGAGTGTTGGGCCAGTAACCGAAAGGTTGCTAGATCGAGCTGGCACGGTAAACGTCTGCCGTTCTACCCCTGAACAAGGCAGTTGACCCACTGTTCCCCGGTAGGCCGTTATTGTAGATAAGATTTTGTTCTTAACTGACTTGCCTAGTTAAAGAAAAACTTCTTATTTTCTGGCCATAAGAGACGGTAGCAGCAAACAATATGTACAAAATAAGTCAAAAGATTGAAGATACAAACAACGCAATAAAACAAACAAAATAGCAGTTGGTTAGGAGCACATAAAACGTCAGCCATCCTCTCCATTCTCATAGTGTTCATAGTGTTTATAATAGTATTAGTGTTTAAGATCATTTTTGAATGACTACCTCATATCTGTACCCCACACATACAATTATATTTTAGGTCCCTCAGTCAAGCAATGAATTTCAAACACAGATTCAACCACAAAGACCAGGGAGGTTTTCCAATGCCTTGTAAAGAAGGGCACCTATTGGTAGATGGGTAAAACAAAAAGCAGACATTAAATATCCCTTTGAGCATGGTGACGTTATTAATTACACTTTGGATGGTGTATCACTACACCCAATCACTACAAATGATATGATATGAAGAAAATGTATTATATTTCAGAAGAACATAATAGCATCCTCTGAGTTGTCCTGATGTTAGGCCCTGACCTGTCTATGCCATATGGCTGTGAGCTACACTAGTTAATTTAGCAGTCAAGATTTGCTTAGAATTCTGTGGGATTATTTTTATATTATTTTATAGTATGAAGAATACAATTGAACATAGCTGAATAAAATAGAATGTTTTGAGGGAGTGCGCACATGTGTCTATTCTGTGTTGAGTGGTTAACAAAGAAACAGGTCCTCCTATATGCTTCATTTAGAGTTATTCATGTAACTATTAGTTGTGATACAAATATTGGGCTATATGTTAAGATGTTAAATACATTCTAAGGCTGCATGATGCATTTCTAATGATGATTTGACATTTTTTTTGAAAGCCATAATGTCACGCAGGACTAGGTGTGTGTGCAGGAATCAGACGCAGAGAGAGAGTAACGGAGTAAAGTGCTTTACTATTGCACACCAAACTGATAAGCCCAATAAAATACAGGGCGCAGGACACTATACCAGACAACCCAAAACCACATGGTGTCCAGTATAGAAAACAAAATACACCACGACCTAATATGTACACACGTAACAAAAGACAATCCCGCACAAAACAAGGGCGGGTCAAACTACTACATATAGGGAAGCTAATTAAACCAAAATACACACAGGTGAAACTAATAAGACAAAACCAACAGACAAACGAAAAAGGGATCGGTAGCGGCTAGTAGGACGGTGACGACGACCGCCGAGCACCACCCGAACAGGCAGGGGAGCCAACTTCGGCGGAAGTAGTGACACATGAGCTCAGCTTTGTTTCTTGTTTAGGCTGTACACACTTCATCGGTCTCTCATTCACGATTTCACAAGCACCTGATCATTTCCCGGCTGCATCCCCTTTGTGTGGATGTAATGCCCCCTAAAATAATCCATGCATTTTGCTGCCAGTGGCCTTTGTGCCATTGGGCGGAATATAATCATTATAATTCTCTTCTCCCGGAAGCACCTCGCACCCACATGGAACTCATCTTTCTCACAGGCTACAAGTGAAGACAGACACATCAGGTTGTTATACAAACCTTATCAAAGCATAAATGCGAGGGCCTCCCGGGTGGCGCAGTGGTCTAGGGCACTGCATCGCAGCGCTAGAGGTCCGTGGGGCGACGCAGAATTGGCCTAGTGTCGTCCGGGTTAGGGAGGGTTTGGCCGGTAGGGATATCCTTGTCTCATCGCGCACCAGCAACTCCTGTGGTGGGCCGGGCACAGTGCGTGCTAACAAAGGTAGCCAGGTGCACAGTGTTTCCTCTGACACATTGGTGCGGCTGGCTTCCGGGTTGGAGGCGCGCTGTGTTAAGAAGCAGTGCGGCTTGGTTGGGTTGTGTTTCGGAGGACGCCTGGCTTTCGATCTTCGTCTCTTCTGAGCCCATACGGGAGTTGTAGCGATGAGACAAGATAGGAATTACTAACAATTGGATACCACAAAATTGGGGAGAAAAGGGGGTAAAATAAATCAGATTTTTTTTATTTTAAATTTAAAAAAATAAAAACCATAAATGCACAAGGGCTTCATGAGGTGTGCGACTATAATTTGAATAAGTCGGGGGGGGGGGAGCATGCCCTGTTTCTTGCCTTAAGCTGGGCATCATTCACAAGTGATAATATGATGGGATCCTTCTCTTTTTAATAGAGGCCATCAAAACTGTTTTCTCACACAATTGCATAGCCTATAGAAATGTTGTGCAACATGAGCTCATGGGCTCTCATTAAGTGTTTGATTAGATTTTCGATGACATTTACATTGATGTCAGAGTGATTAAAGGTAGAGTGCTGAGTACCAGGTTTGGTAGGCTACTAATGACCATCAGCAGCATCAGAGCTTGTAGAAGCCTAATTACCATGACTAAACGGTTACATTGAAATCAAATCAAATCAAATGTATTGGTCACATACACATGGTTAGCAGATGTTAATGTGAGTGTAGTGAAATGCTTGTGCTTCTAGTTCCGACCATGCAGTAATATCTAACAAGTAATCTAACAATTTCACAACTACCGGAATGAATAAGAATATGTACATATAATTATATGGATGAGCGATGGCCGAACGGCATAGGCAGGATGCAGTAGATGGTATAGAGTACAGTATATACATATGAGATGAGTAATGTAGGGTATGTAAACATTATATAAAGTGGCATTGTTTAAAATGACTAGTGATACATTTCTTACATCCAATTTTGTATGATTAAAGTGGCTAGAGATTTGAGTCAGTATGTTGGCAGTAGCCACTCAATGTTAGTGATGGCTGTTTAACAGTCTGATGGCCTTGAGATAAAAAGCTGTTTTTCAGTCTCTCGGTCCCAGCTTTGATGCACCTGTACTGACTTCGCCTTCTGGATGATAGCGGGGTGAACAGGCAGTGGCTCGGGTGGTTGTTGTCCTTGATCTTTTTGGCCTTCCTGTGACATCGGGTGATGTAAGTGTCTTGGAGGGCTGGTAGTTTGCCCCCTGTGATGCGTTGAGCAGACCTCACTCCCCTCTGGAGAGCCTTGCGGTTGTGGGTGGAGCAGTTGCCGTACCGGGCAGTGATACAGCCCGACAGGATGCTCTCGATTGTGCATCTGTAAAAGTTTGTGAGTGTTTTTGGTGACAAGCCAAATTTCTTCAGTCTCCTGAGGTTGAAGAGGCGCTGTTGCACCTTCTTCACCACGCTGTCTGTGTGGGTGGACCATTTCAGTTTGTCTGTGATGTGTACGCCGATATATGCTTTCTCCTGGCATCCACCAAACCCAGATGTGTCCATCGGACTGCCAGATGGTAAAGCGTGATTCATCACTCCAGAGAACACGTTTCCACTGCTCCAGAGTCCAATCCAGCCGACGCTTGGCGTTGCGCATTATGATCTTAGGCTTGTGTGCGGCTGCACGGCCATAGAAACCCATTTCATGAAGCTCCCGACGAAACAGCTATTGTGCTGACATTGCTTCCAGAGGCAATATGGAACTCATTAGTGAATGTTGCAACTGAGGACAGACGATTTTTACACGCTACGCATTTCAATACTATAAACATGAGTGAAAATAGAGAGATATAGAATCAATCTCTTTGTTAGAGGAGTGTGTATTAAACAGGAATCATGTAACAGATATGGAGTCTCCCCCATCCTGTGTCTACACCCCATATGCTCTGTGTTGGCCTCTAAAAACAAACTATATCAGGGGCCAGGCCTGTATGAGCCCAATGCCAGGCCATGGGTCTGATCAAATAGGGAAACTCGTCTCCCCAAGGGCAGAAAGGCTGCTTAGGGGTTAGAGGACCAGGGGTTGGCATAGACCCTCTTCTATTTCTCCCTCCCCGAAATAACAGCAGCCCTGCATCACTCTGTGACTCCATTAGGAGAGGGGAGTTAGAGGGAAGTTGACTCTACATGGAGAGAGGTAGTGGGTGTTTTAATGGATCTTAGTGAGAGACTAAGCAGCTCTCCCAGCCTGTGGATTTACACCAAGCCACTGGCCCCGGGGTCTGGGATTTTCTCTGTTTACCTCCAAAGGGGGATTCTCTTTCCCTCACAAGAAAAATGACAACAGTGGCTTGGAAGGATGGAGCTTTCCTGTAGCCGGTCTGCTGCAGTGGAAAAGGGGAGTCTTTGTCCATTCTGTTCCCTCTGTTCTGCCTTTATGTGAGTTTCTATTTTTGTTTTTAAACGATCTGGACAGAGTCACGCCACTGATGAACTCGTAAAACGTGTGTGTTTTTCCACATTTGCACAACAGATACACACGAGAAGGAATGTGTGATAGTCAGTGCAGCCATGGGCCCAGACCCCTCCTCTGTCAGGGTGGTTAGATTAGAGTGGACGGAGTGTGCTGCTCTTAAAGGAACAAACTGACTGGTTGTGTCTGCTCTGCTCTCTTCTGACTCGGCAGCACTCATTAATCTCTCTCTCACTCACGCACGCACACACACACACGCACACGCACACGCACACACACACACACACGCACACGCACACGCACGCGCATGCGGGCGCACGCACACACACACACACGTTGGAACACTTACAAGCTGTTCTCAACGGTTACAGTTAGTCCTTGCGACACACCGTACCAGGGCTGTACACCTCCAGTTCTGACTTGATGAACTGACCGAGTGTGTTGGTTAGATGTAGCCTAGTAGTTACCAGACTGATTACCCCTGGACTATCTGTGTAGCAAACTGTGACTATCTGTGTCTTTTTACACACACAGAGCGAGATGAGGAGAGAGGGTTCAGGTGGAGAGAGAGATTCACCCGGATCCTCCATCCAGACAGACACTAACTAATCAATCTCCTCCCATACTACCCTGCTCTCTCATCTGATTAGCTCTCTTGCCACAAGGGTCCATTGGTCCAGCTGTACAGTACTTACTGTATTGAATAGTGGGCTGTCTGATAATAGAGTTCAGTAGGATTTGAAGTGTCTATAGAACCCCGCTCCTCCGCTCTCTCCACTGGCTTCCAGTTGAAGCTCGCATCCGCTACAAGACCATGGTGCTTGCCTACGGAGCTATGAGGGGAACGGCACCTCAGTACCTCCAGGCTCTGATCAGGCCCTACACCCAAACAAGGGCACTGCGTTCATCCACCTCTGGCCTGCTCGCCTCCCTACCACTGAGGAAGTACAGTTCCCGCTCAGCCCAGTCAAAACTGTTCGCTGCTCTGGCTCCCCAATGGTGGAACACACTCCCTCACGACGCCAGGACAGCGGAGTCACTCACCACCTTCCACCTTCCACCTTCCGGAGACACCTGAAACCCCACCTCTTTAAGGAATACCTAGGATAGGATAAAGTAATCCTTCTCACCCCCCCCCCCCTTAAAAGATTTAGATGCACTATTGTAAAGTGGCTGTTCCACTGGATGTCATAAGGTGAATGCACCAATTTGTAAGTCGCTCTGGATAAGAGCGTCTGCTAAATGACTTAAATGTAAATGTAGAAGTGTTGAGTAAAGTTCCACTGTCTTGGATTTGTTTGGGTCCACCTCTGTCAGGTATCTACTCGGGATGCGAAGCGGACCCCAAGACTATAATACTGGCACATAAAACTGGACATTTCTCGCCATCAAAACACTAGTGGATTGATTAGATGTGTGTATATGCAGCTGTATAAAAACACACTGGTCTGACTTGTTCTGTTAACACTTTCAGAGTCGAGGTGGTGCGGAAAACAATATTTACCTCAGTGCAAGTAAATACACGTGTATTACTGTACGGCTGGCTGGAGTGGGGATGTGGGTTTGGGATCTGTGTTGTTGAATGTCCTGGTTGACTGAAGTTCACTGCTCCTCCTAATAGCATTGCCATGGAGCACAAACAGTGACCATTTAAGTCTCGGTTCGTCATTGCAGTGGTTTACAGTAGTACAATGATGTGGCGCTTATTATAGAGCATAGCCTGCAGAATGTCTGTTTGCTCTGTGTTGTTATCTGTCATGACATCTTTGTGTTTATTGTCACTCGTATGACACTTTTTTAAAGACATGCTCCGGCACTTTGGTGACTAAGAAAGTCATTGTTAAACCTCCTGCTTTGGGCTTGATGTGTCAATGTGTAGTTTATATACTGAACAAAAATGGAAATGCAACAGTTTCAAATTGACTGAGTTGCATATAAAGAAATCAGTCAATTGAAATAGATGAATTAGGCCCTAATTTATGTATTTCCCATGACTTGGCAGGGGTGCAGCCATGGGTGGGCCTTGGAGGGTGTAGGGCCACACACTGGGGAGCCAGACCCCCAGATGACCCAGCAGGTGAGGAAGCCGGATGACAAAACGGTGGCCTTTTATTGTCCCAAGCACAAGGTGCACCTGTGTAATGATCCGCGTTACACAATGAGGCTGCAGCACGGGCCCACGGCTCAGTGTACACAGCAGAGAGAGAGATCGAGCGATGACATGACGTAGTACGCAATTTCCAGGGACCACTTTTGGCTCATGAGTGCTACTTTCAGAACTACTGGCTTAGTAATAAGTATACAAAAGTACTGCAGAATCTCTTTAACACGGTATAATATAGACTTATGACTGCTTCTCTCAAGGTTGCCATAGTCACTAGTCAAGGTGCTCTGAGCGCTGAGCCCTCTTCCTTCCTCTCTCTGGTGAAGCAGGCTCAATGGGTGAAAGGCTAGACGGAAAAGGCGAAGTGTGCTGGTAACACGAGCACCCAGTTTTTCTAGTAAAGTATATGAGCAGAACCTTGTTTTGCTCTGCGGTTGAGCCTGCCCTGAGCTGTTATTGTAGTGGGAATGAAACACGTGTGAGGGCATAGCTGGTCTCTTCTGGCTAACCCACAGTAACACTGTCTGAGTCCTTTCACAGTGTCTCTCTCTGAGGCAGGATGGTTGGGACTGGGAAGGTGTACCAAAACAGAGCTGGTATATACAATACCAACTTAATGAGGTGGTCTCCAACAACATATTTACACGTATCCACCGATCATTTTTACAGCTGTATTGATTTGTATTCATTCATGTATAGGGGATACTGCTCCGACTGACAGTGAAGTATGAGTATACTTTGGAGGGCTTTATAACATTGTAAACACACATACTCCCAAAATATCGAGGCACACAAACGTGTAGCCACGAGGGTTCTGTTGGGCTGCTCTGCCAAAACCAGGGTGAGATATATGGCCTTGGATATTAAAACGACATGCCACACACTCGTTCCAGAACTGCTGTCGAGACTGAGACACACACACACACACACACACACACACACACACACACACACACACACACACACACACACACACACACACACACACACACACACACACACACACACACACACACACACACACACACACACACACACACACACACACACAGAGCACAAAAAGCTCTTTCTTGTGAGGGTATTAAGTGTACCAGTGTTGTTCCAGTCTCAGGCAGGTACATTGAGTTGAGGCCAGAACAGAACAGAAGGGTAGCTTTCACCAGACACGGTTACCGTTTCTGTGGCTACGTTACTATGGTGACGTTGCCAAGGCATTTAGATTTTTCAAGCATGTCTGGAAAGAGGGAGTTGAAGAGTGGAGAAAATGTCACTTTGCTAGCTTTGATTTAATTTGAATTTACCTCAGTTATGTATGCACTTAAGTTTAACTACAAGGTAGGTGCAGCTGTTTGAATGACACGGTGTCCATATAACTGTGTTTGGTCTGTCCTGGGACTAATAAACCTGCTCTGTCCTCTCTCTGTGATATAACTGTGTTTGGTCTGTCCTGGGACTAATAAACCTGCTCTGTCCTCTCTCTGTGATATAACTGTGTTTGGTCTGTCCTGGGACTAATAAACCTGCTCTGTCCTCTCTCTGTGATATAACTGTGTTTGGTCTGTCCTGGGACTAATAAACCTGCTCTGTCCTCTCTCTGTGATATAAATGTGTTTGGTCTGTCCTGGGACTGTGTTTCCTCTCTCTGTGATATAACTGTGTTTGGTCTGTCCTGGGACTAATAAACCTGCTCTGTCCTCTCTCTGTGATATAACTGTGTTTGGTCTGTCCTGGGACTAATAAACCTGCTCTGTCCTCTCTCTGTGATATAACTGTGTTTGGTCTGTCCTGGGACTAATAAACCTGCTCTGTCCTCTCTCTGTGATATAACTGTGTTTGGTCTGTCCTGGGACTAATAAACCTGCTCTGTCCTCTCTCTGTGATATAACTGTGTTTGGTCTGTCCTGGGACTAATAAACCTGCTCTGTCCTCTCTCTGTGATATAACTGTGTTTGGTCTGTCCTGGGACTAATAAACCTGCTCTGTCCTCTCTCTGTGATATAACTGTGTTTGGTCTGTCCTGGGACTAATAAACCTGCTCTGTCCTCTCTCTGTGATATAACTGTGTTTGGTCTGTCCTGGGACTAATAAACCTGCTCTGTCCTCTCTCTGTGATATAACTGTGTTTGGTCTGTCCTGGGACTAATAAACCTGCTCTGTCCTCTCTCTGTGATATAACTGTGTTTGGTCTGTCCTGGGACTAATAAACCTGCTCTGTCCTCTCTCTGTGATATAACTGTGTTTGGTCTGTCCTGGGACTAATAAACCTGCTCTGTCCTCTCTCTGTGATATAACTGTGTTTGGTCTGTCCTGGGACTAATAAACCTGCTCTGTCCTCTCTCTGTGATATAACTGTGTTTGGTCTGTCCTGGGACTAATAAACCTGCTCTGTCCTCTCTGTGATATAACTGTGTTTGGTCTGTCCTGGGACTAATAAACCTGCTCTGTCCTCTCTCTGTGATATAACTGTGTTTGGTCTGTCCTGGGACTAATAAACCTGCTCTGTCCTCTCTCTGTGATATAACTGTGTTTGGTCTGTCCTGGGACTAATAAACCTGCTCTGTCCTCTCTCTGTGATATAACTGTGTTTGGTCTGTCCTGGGACTAATAAACCTGCTCTGTCCTCTCTGTGATATAACTGTGTTTGGTCTGTCCTGGGACTAATAAACCTGCTCTGTCCTCTCTCTGTGATATAACTGTGTTTGGTCTGTCCTGGGACTAATAAACCTGCTCTGTCCTCTCTCTGTGATATAACTGTGTTTGGTCTGTCCTGGGACTAATAAACCTGCTCTGTCCTCTCTCTGTGATATAACTGTGTTTGGTCTGTCCTGGGACTAATAAACCTGCTCTGTCCTCTCTCTGTGATATAACTGTGTTTGGTCTGTCCTGGGACTAATAAACCTGCTCTGTCCTCTCTCTGTGATATGTGTTCTGGTCTGTCCTGGGACTAATAAACCTGCTGTGTTTGGTCTGTCCTGGGACTAATAAACCTGCTCTGTCCTCTCTCTGTGATATAACTGTGTTTGGTCTGTCCTGGGACTAATAAACCTGCTCTGTCCTCTCTGTGATATAACTGTGTTTGGTCTGTCCTGGGACTAATAAACCTGCTCTGTCCTCTCTCTGTGATATAACTGTGTTTGGTCTGTCCTGGGACTAATAAACCTGCTCTGTCCTCTCTCTGTGATATAACTGTGTTTGGTCTGTCCTGGGACTAATAAACCTGCTCTGTCCTCTCTCTGTGATATAACTGTGTTTGGTCTGTCCTGGGACTAATAAACCTGCTCTGTCCTCTCTCTGTGATATAACTGTGTTTGGTCTGTCCTGGGACTAATAAACCTGCTCTGTCCTCTCTCTGTGATATAACTGTGTTTGGTCTGTCCTGGGACTAATAAACCTGCTCTGTCCTCTCTCTGTGATATAACTGTGTTTGGTCTGTCCTGGGACTAATAAACCTGCTCTGTCCTCTCTCTGTGATATAACTGTGTTTGGTCTGTCCTGGGACTAATAAACCTGCTCTGTCCTCTCTCTGTGATATAACTGTGTTTGGTCTGTCCTGGGACTAATAAACCTGCTCTGTCCTCTCTCTGTGATATAACTGTGTTTGGTCTGTCCTGGGACTAATAAACCTGCTCTGTCCTCTCTCTGTGATATAACTGTGTTTGGTCTGTCCTGGGACTAATAAACCTGCTCTGTCCTCTCTCTGTGATATAACTGTGTTTGGTCTGTCCTGGGACTAATAAACCTGCTCTGTCCTCTCTCTGTGATATAACTGTGTTTGGTCTGTCCTGGGACTAATAAACCTGCTCTGTCCTCTCTCTGTGATATAACTGTGTTTGGTCTGTCCTGGGACTAATAAACCTGCTCTGTCCTCTCTCTGTGATATAACTGTGTTTGGTCTGTCCTGGGACTAATAAACCTGCTCTGTCCTCTCTCTGTGATATAACTGTGTTTGGTCTGTCCTGGGACTAATAAACCTGCTCTGTCCTCTCTCTGTGATATAACTGTGTTTGGTCTGTCCTGGGACTAATAAACCTGCTCTGTCCTCTCTGTGATATAACTGTGTTTGGTCTGTCCTGGGACTAATAAACCTGCTCTGTCCTCTCTCTGTGATATAACTGTGTTTGGTCTGTCCTGGGACTAATAAACCTGCTCTGTCCTCTCTCTGTGATATAACTGTGTTTGGTCTGTCCTGGGACTAATAAACCTGCTCTGTCCTCTCTCTGTGATATAACTGTGTTTGGTCTGTCCTGGGACTAATAAACCTGCTCTGTCCTCTCTCTGTGATATAACTGTGTTTGGTCTGTCCTGGGACTAATAAACCTGCTCTGTCCTCTCTCTGTGATATAACTGTGTTTGGTCTGTCCTGGGACTAATAAACCTGCTCTGTCCTCTCTCTGTGATATAACTGTGTTTGGTCTGTCCTGGGACTAATAAACCTGCTCTGTCCTCTCTCTGTGATATAACTGTGTTTGGTCTGTCCTGGGACTAATAAACCTGCTCTGTCCTCTCTCTGTGATATAACTGTGTTTGGTCTGTCCTGGGACTAATAAACCTGCTCTGTCCTCTCTCTGTGATATAACTGTGTTTGGTCTGTCCTGGGACTAATAAACCTGCTCTGTCCTCTCTCTGTGATATAACTGTGTTTGGTCTGTCCTGGGACTAATAAACCTGCTCTGTCCTCTCTCTGTGATATAACTGTGTTTGGTCTGTCCTGGGACTAATAAACCTGCTCTGTCCTCTCTCTGTGATATAACTGTGTTTGGTCTGTCCTGGGACTAATAAACCTGCTCTGTCCTCTCTCTGTGATATAACTGTGTTTGGTCTGTCCTGGGACTAATAAACCTGCTCTGTCCTCTCTCTGTGATATAACTGTGTTTGGTCTGTCCTGGGACTAATAAACCTGCTCTGTCCTCTCTCTGTGATATAACTGTGTTTGGTCTGTCCTGGGACTAATAAACCTGCTCTGTCCTCTCTCTGTGATATAACTGTGTTTGGTCTGTCCTGGGACTAATAAACCTGCTCTGTCCTCTCTCTGTGATATAACTGTGTTTGGTCTGTCCTGGGACTAATAAACCTGCTCTGTCCTCTCTCTGTGATATAACTGTGTTTGGTCTGTCCTGGGACTAATAAACCTGCTCTGTCCTCTCTCTGTGATATAACTGTGTTTGGTCTGTCCTGGGACTAATAAACCTGCTCTGTCCTCTCTCTGTGATATAACTGTGTTTGGTCTGTCCTGGGACTAATAAACCTGCTCTGTCCTCTCTCTGTGATATAACTGTGTTTGGTCTGTCCTGGGACTAATAAACCTGCTCTGTCCTCTCTCTGTGATATAACTGTGTTTGGTCTGTCCTGGGACTAATAAACCTGCTCTGTCCTCTCTCTGTGATATAACTGTGTTTGGTCTGTCCTGGGACTAATAAACCTGCTCTGTCCTCTCTCTGTGATATAACTGTGTTTGGTCTGTCCTGGGACTAATAAACCTGCTCTGTCCTCTCTCTGTGATATAACTGTGTTTGGTCTGTCCTGGGACTAATAAACCTGCTCTGTCCTCTCTCTGTGATATAACTGTGTTTGGTCTGTCCTGGGACTAATAAACCTGCTCTGTCCTCTCTCTGTGATATAACTGTGTTTGGTCTGTCCTGGGACTAATAAACCTGCTCTGTCCTCTCTCTGTGATATAACTGTGTTTGGTCTGTCCTGGGACTAATAAACCTGCTCTGTCCTCTCTCTGTGATATAACTGTGTTTGGTCTGTCCTGGGACTAATAAACCTGCTCTGTCCTCTCTCTGTGATATAACTGTGTTTGGTCTGTCCTGGGACTAATAAACCTGCTCTGTCCTCTCTCTGTGATATAACTGTGTTTGGTCTGTCCTGGGACTAATAAACCTGCTCTGTCCTCTCTCTGTGATATAACTGTGTTTGGTCTGTCCTGGGACTAATAAACCTGTCTGTCCTCCTCTCTTGAACCTGCTCTGTCCTCTCTCTGTGATATAACTGTGTTTGGTCTGTCCTGGGACTAATAAACCTGCTCTGTCCTCTCTCTGTGATATAACTGTGTTTGGTCTGTCCTGGGACTAATAAACCTGCTCTGTCCTCTCTCTGTGATATAACTGTGTTTGGTCTGTCCTGGGACTAATAAACCTGCTCTGTCCTCTCTCTGTGATATAACTGTGTTTGGTCTGTCCTGGGACTAATAAACCTGCTCTGTCCTCTCTCTGTGATATAACTGTGTTTGGTCTGTCCTGGGACTAATAAACCTGCTCTGTCCTCTCTCTGTGATATAACTGTGTTTGGTCTGTCCTGGGACTAATAAACCTGCTCTGTCCTCTCTCTGTGATATAACTGTGTTTGGTCTGTCCTGGGACTAATAAACCTGCTCTGTCCTCTCTCTGTGATATAACTGTGTTTGGTCTGTCCTGGGACTAATAAACCTGCTCTGTCCTCTCTCTGTGATATAACTGTGTTTGGTCTGTCCTGGGACTAATAAACCTGCTCTGTCCTCTCTCTGTGATATAACTGTGTTTGGTCTGTCCTGGGACTAATAAACCTGCTCTGTCCTCTCTCTGTGATATAACTGTGTTTGGTCTGTCCTGGGACTAATAAACCTGCTCTGTCCTCTCTCTGTGATATAACTGTGTTTGGTCTGTCCTGGGACTAATAAACCTGCTCTGTCCTCTCTCTGTGATATAACTGTGTTTGGTCTGTCCTGGGACTAATAAACCTGCTCTGTCCTCTCTCTGTGATATAACTGTGTTTGGTCTGTCCTGGGACTAATAAACCTGCTCTGTCCTCTCTCTGTGATATAACTGTGTTTGGTCTGTCCTGGGACTAATAAACCTGCTCTGTCCTCTCTCTGTGATATAACTGTGTTTGGTCTGTCCTGGGACTAATAAACCTGCTCTGTCCTCTCTCTGTGATATAACTGTGTTTGGTCTGTCCTGGGACTAATAAACCTGCTCTGTCCTCTCTCTGTGATATAACTGTGTTTGGTCTGATATAACTGTGTTTGGTCTGTCCTGGGACTAATAAACCTGCTCTGTCCTCTCTCTGTGATATAACTGTGTTTGGTCTGTCCTGGGACTAATAAACCTGCTCTGTCCTCTCTCTGTGATATAACTGTGTTTGGTCTGTCCTGGGACTAATAAACCTGCTCTGTCCTCTCTCTGTGATATAACTGTGTTTGGTCTGTCCTGGGACTAATAAACCTGCTCTGTCCTCTCTCTGTGATATAACTGTGTTTGGTCTGTCCTGGGACTAATAAACCTGCTCTGTCCTCTCTCTGTGATATAACTGTGTTTGGTCTGTCCTGGGACTAATAAACCTGCTCTGTCCTCTCTCTGTGATATAACTGTGTTTGGTCTGTCCTGGGACTAATAAACCTGCTCTGTCCTCTCTCTGTGATATAACTGTGTTTGGTCTGTCCTGGGACTAATAAACCTGCTCTGTCCTCTCTCTGTGATATAACTGTGTTTGGTCTGTCCTGGGACTAATAAACCTGCTCTGTCCTCTCTCTGTGATATAACTGTGTTTGGTCTGTCCTGGGACTAATAAAACCTGCTCTGTCCTCTCTCTGTGATATAACTGTGTTTGGTCTGTCCTGGGACTAATAAACCTGCTCTGTCCTCTCTCTGTGATATAACTGTGTTTGGTCTGTCCTGGGACTAATAAACCTGCTCTGTCCTCTCTCTGTGATATAACTGTGTTTGGTCTGTCCTGGGACTAATAAACCTGCTCTGTCCTCTCTCTGTGATATAACTGTGTTTGGTCTGTCCTGGGACTAATAAACCTGCTCTGTCCTCTCTCTGTGATATAACTGTGTTTGGTCTGTCCTGGGACTAATAAACCTGCTCTGTCCTCTCTCTGTGATATAACTGTGTTTGGTCTGTCCTGGGACTAATAAACCTGCTCTGTCCTCTCTCTGTGATATAACTGTGTTTGGTCTGTCCTGGGACTAATAAACCTGCTCTGTCCTCTCTCTGTGATATAACTGTGTTTGGTCTGTCCTGGGACTAATAAACCTGCTCTGTCCTCTCTCTGTGATATAACTGTGTTTGGTCTGTCCTGGGACTAATAAACCTGCTCTGTCCTCTCTCTGTGATATAACTGTGTTTGGTCTGTCCTGGGACTAATAAACCTGCTCTGTCCTCTCTCTGTGATATAACTGTGTTTGGTCTGTCCTGGGACTAATAAACCTGCTCTGTCCTCTCTCTGTGATATAACTGTGTTTGGTCTGTCCTGGGACTAATAAACCTGCTCTGTCCTCTCTCTGTGATATAACTGTGTTTGGTCTGTCCTGGGACTAATAAACCTGCTCTGTCCTCTCTCTGTGATATAACTGTGTTTGGTCTGTCCTGGGACTAATAAACCTGCTCTGTCCTCTCTCTGTGATATAACTGTGTTTGGTCTGTCCTGGGACTAATAAACCTGCTCTGTCCTCTCTCTGTGATATAACTGTGTTTGGTCTGTCCTGGGACTAATAAACCTGCTCTGTCCTCTCTCTGTGATATAACTGTGTTTGGTCTGTCCTGGGACTAATAAACCTGCTCTGTCCTCTCTCTGTGATATAACTGTGTTTGGTCTGTCCTGGGACTAATAAACCTGCTCTGTCCTCTCTCTGTGATATAACTGTGTTTGGTCTGTCCTGGGACTAATAAACCTGCTCTGTCCTCTCTCTGTGATATAACTGTGTTTGGTCTGTCCTGGGACTAATAAACCTGCTCTGTCCTCTCTCTGTGATATAACTGTGTTTGGTCTGTCCTGGGACTAATAAACCTGCTCTGTCCTCTCTCTGTGATATAACTGTGTTTGGTCTGTCCTGGGACTAATAAACCTGCTCTGTCCTCTCTCTGTGATATAACTGTGTTTGGTCTGTCCTGGGACTAATAAACCTGCTCTGTCCTCTCTCTGTGATATAACTGTGTTTGGTCTGTCCTGGGACTAATAAACCTACTCTGTCCTCTCTCTGTGATATAACTGTGTTTGGTCTGTCCTGGGACTAATAAACCTGCTCTGTCCTCTCTCTGTGATATAACTGTGTTTGGTCTGTCCTGGGACTAATAAACCTGCTCTGTCCTCTCTCTGTGATATAACTGTGTTTGGTCTGTCCTGGGACTAATAAACCTGCTCTGTCCTCTCTCTGTGATATAACTGTGTTTGGTCTGTCCTGGTCCTGGGACTAATAAACCTGCTCTGTCCTCTTCGTGTCCCTGTAGCCAACGTGTTGGACACCATGTTACTGAGGAGCCCTGGGAGAGACCGGTCAGACAGTAGGTGGGAGAACGGTGGGAGTACAGCCCCGGTTCCAACACAGAGGATCCTCTGGTGCCACTGTTACCACCACTGTCCTGAAGACTCGACCAACAATACCTGCAGGTATGATTCACACGACCGCACAGAGGCACGCGCACAGAGGCACGCGCACAGAGGCACACGCACAGAGGCACACGCACAGAGGCGCACGCACAGAGGCGCACGCACAGAGGCGCACGCACAGAGGCGCGCGCACAGAGGCACGCGCACAGAGGCGCGCGCACAGAGGCACGCGCACAGAGGCGCGCACAGAGGCACGCGCACAGAGGCACGCGCACAGAGGCACGCGCACACATTCCACAGAATTACAACCCTGTTGACACGGTCAATGTCTTTTTCAGACGATCTTAGAATCCACTGTATCTGATATCTAATGTGTAATTAGCTTGCATTAATTAGTGTACAGCAGAGGCCATTCTCATATCGGTCGCTGTCCTGTAAAACAGAAAATACACTGGTGTCTGTGCCACAGCCACTGTGGAACATATGAACTCAGACAGTGATGTGGTATTGAATTACAAGCATAATTACAGACAGATTCATGCCCACTCTCTCCATCCACATCTAGGTGTGTTTATTACACGTCATTGTGGTTGCCGATACAACCTTCTCAGCACTGTGCGTTTTAGTCATGATGAATATATCATGTTGAAAGTTTGACAGTGGAACGGGCACAGATGTTGATGATCACGGTATCTCTTCAGGACTGATGGTTATTGTTTCACCATGGTGGAAGATGAAGAGGGAAGTCTCCCTGTGCTGACCTCTGGGTGTCTGGGGCTGGTGGGTTCGGAGTTTCAGTGCAGGGTAAGTCTGCAGTGTGTGTGCGGTGTGTGTGTGTGTGAACGCCGTCAAGTGCAGGCAGTCACTGTAGAAGTGCAGTTGAACCAGCTTTATAAGCTCTTGTAAAGTCCTTATCATCCCTCTATGACTCACTACACTTCTCAAAGGAATCTCTTCAAATCAGACCTGAACAAACTATACTACCTCTACAATGAAAGCAATGTGTTCGGCCAGCCTTGTCTCGCCATCAACAAGCAGCATTGTAAATACCCTATGCAGATGTAGTATCTTCATTTGAGCCAGTTTGCAACAGCAGGAAATTGTTCCTGCAGCAACAGGAAATGTAAATAATTATGTGGATTATATATACCAGTAGGTATTGATACATTTTTTGTTATGGCAAATCAAGTCTGATATTTTAAAGCGGAAATTACAAATTGTAGAATCCTTTTTTAAACCTCTAGTTCACGACAAGTTTGCATTTCCTGCCGTGCAGGAACATTCCCAGCCACAAAATAGTGAACAAATAAAGATGGTGCATCTGCAGTCCTTCAAACTGTTGTCTAGTAATTAGAGTTGTGTAGATGTAACTGTGTGTTTATGGTGGGTCACAACAGGACACAGGGAATGCCCGTCAGAGGAGGGCTCTGGAGTGCTGTACAGACCAGGACTTCTGCAATAAAGACCTGTATCCTACTTTACCACCACCGAGGGCTCCTGGTAAGAAACACACTCAGTCACACACAGTGAATTCCACCCAGTCAACACAGGGAATCTCTGTCCTCTTGTGCGGAAGAGGCTTTCAGAGTGGGCTCCCTCAACCTGCACTTGGGTGTGATGGGTAGTGACAGTTTAAACTGTTACAAACCACAGTGTATAGTGCTGGCTGGAGTGGCACTTGCTGCTCAGGGGGAAGACAGGGGAAGGCTGGAAGGAAGACAGTGGGAGGCAGGTGAAATGGAGCTGGCAGGCTTGGCTTGTTCTCTCACCCTCTAATGAAAAGGACAGCCTCTCCCCAGGGCCTGCTTGAGTTTCCTGCGCTGCTACGGATCTGAGATATCTGTCCATCTGTCACTCTTCTAGCTAGACACCAACACTGTGTGTGTGTGTGTGTGTGTGTGTGTGTGTGTGTGTGTGTGTGTGTGTGTGTGTGTGTGTGTGTGTGTGTGTGTGTGTGTGTGTGTGTGTGTGTGTGTGTGTGTGTGTGTGTGTGTGTGTGTGTGTGTGTGTGTGTGTGTGTGTGTGTGTGTGTTACATCTATCAAAGAAATTAGTCAAAGACAAATTGATTTGTCAAACGCGGCAAATTGTACCGTGAGATCATTTCCGCGTGTGTCTATCTTCAAGTGTATGTGTATGTATGTGTGTTTGTGTAAATGATTGACAGGAGGCTGGCAGAAAGGCTAGAGTCCCAGAGCAGCTTTGGGCCTCAGGGGTTGCCGTGGCGATGTCAGTGTGACACCCAATCTGTTTTTTTCAGGAAGGGGATATGATCGATCACACACTGAGAGGGGGAGAAGGGGGAAAGAGGAACAAGAGAAGGGGGGATGTGGGGGAGGAGAGTGGAAAATAAGAGTTTGTCCCCATCTCTGAGATTTGGCAGGGTTTGGAATTAAACTGTTATAAACAGATGAATGGAGGAACTGGTAATGTTGAGTTGACCCCCAGTGTTAGGTTTGGCTCTGTGGATGTGTGAACTGACTGACTTTCTCTTCTCTCTCTCTCTCCTTTCTCTCTCTCTCTCCTTTCTCTCTCTCTCTCTCTCTCTCTCTCTCTCTCTCTCTCTCTCTCTCTCTCTCTCTCTCTCTCTCTCTCTCTCTCTCTCTCTCTCTCTCTCTCTCTCTCTCTCTCTCTCTCTCTCTCTCTCTCTCTCTCTCTCTCTCTGACTCTCTTCTGACTCTCTTCTGTCTCTCTCTCTCTCTCTCTGACTCTCTTCTTTTTTTCTCTCTCTCTCTCTCTCTGAGTCTCTTCTTTCTCTTCTCTCTCTCTCTCTCTCTGACTCTCTTCTTTCTCTCTCTCTCTCTCTCTCTCTCTCTCTCTCTCTCTCTCTCTCTCTCTCTCTCTCTCTCTCTCTCTCTCTCTCTCTCTCTCTCTCTCTCTCTCTCTCTCTCTCTCTCTCTTTTCTCTCTCTCTCTCTGACTCTCTTCTTTCTCTCTTCTCCTCTCTCTCTCTCGCTCGCTCTCTCTCTCGCTCTCTCTCTCCTGTAGATTACGTGGACAGCAGTATCCACCACATGGCTCTCTTTATCTCTGTCACAGTCTGCAGCATCATCCTGGCGCTCATCATCGTCTTCTGTTACTTCAGGTGAGAAAACACACATGGACTTGGACTCCGACTCACCCACTGAGGAGATTGGTAACATAGACCAATGTAAGAAGAAGGATAAAGCCCTTAGTAGCATTACTAAAGGCTTTACCAATGTGTCTCTTCCAGGTATAAGCGTCAGGAGTCCCGGCCTCACTACAGTATTGGTCTGGAGCAGGATGAGACTTACATTCCCCCTGGAGAGTCTCTGAAGGACCTAATAGAACAGTCCCAGAGCTCTGGATCAGGATCAGGACTCCCCCTGCTGGTGAGCGCTCAACACTGCACATCACACACATCAGCAACCAATGGCAAAATCAGTCCAGCAATACAGTGGTACTCTCTCAGTGGGTTAGTTATGTTGAATTAGATGCATAAATCGTGATTATGATGTGGGTTAGTTATGTTGAATGAGATGCAGAAATCGTGATTATGATGTGGGTTTGTTATGTTGAATGAGATGCAGAAATCAGGATTATGATGTGGGTTAGTTATGTTGAATTAGATGCAGAAATCAGGATTATGATGTGGGTTAGTTATGTTGAATTAGATGCAGAAATCAGGATTATGATGTGGGTTAGTTATGTTGAATTAGATGCAGAAATCAGGATTATGATGTGGGTTTGTTATGTTGAATTAGATGCAGAAATCAGGATTATGATGTGGGTTTGTTATGTTGAATTAGATGCAGAAATCAGGATTATGATGTGGGTTAGTTATGTTGAATTAGATGCAGAAATCAGGATTATGATGTGGGTTTGTTATGTTGAATTAGATGCAGAAATCAGGATTATGATGTGGGTTTGTTATGTTGAATGAGATGCAGAAATCAGGATTATGATGTGGGTTTGTTATGTTGAATTAGATGCAGAAATCAAGGTTATGATATTAGGATATTGTGATCTTGACGATTACCATGTTCACTTTAGTTGTTGACGACGATGATTGTTTTATTGAGGCTGACAACGGTGTGTGGGTGTTTTCCTGTGCTCAGGTGCAGCGCACCATAGCCAAGCAGATTCAGATGGTGAAGCAGATAGGTAAGGGCCGCTACGGGGAGGTGTGGATGGGTCGCTGGAGAGGAGAGAGAGTAGCTGTCAAAGTGTTCTTCACCACCGAGGAGGCCAGCTGGTTCAGAGAGACAGAGATCTACCAAACTGTCCTCATGAGACACGAGAACATACTGGGTAAGGACAGAGAGTTGAGTGTGTGTGTGTGCTTCCTTGCGTGCATCTCTACATGTGTGTGTCTTTTGGCTTGATTCAATCCGTAGCCGGGAGATCTGCATTGTAGCGGGATTTACATTTAAAGGCAACGATACCGTGTTCACAGTAAACGCTGTGTTTGTCGGCTCAACCGGAAGTTACCTTTAAATGTCAAACGCATTACAACGCAGATATTCCACGCTACAGATTGAATCGAGCCCTTTGCATCTCCTCAAAGATCTCCCCCCCCCCTGTCTCCTCCCTACCCAGGCTTCATAGCAGCGGACATCAAGGGAACAGGCTCGTGGACCCAGCTCTACCTGATCACAGACTACCATGAGAGTGGCTCTCTGTACGACTACCTGAAGTCCACCACGCTAGACATCAAGGCCATGCTGCGGCTGGCCTACTCCTCAGTCTCAGGCCTCTGTCACCTCCACACAGAGATCTTTGGCACCCAGGGCAAGCCGGCCATCGCCCACAGAGACCTGAAGAGCAAAAACATCCTGGTGAAGAAGAATGGAGCCTGCTGCATCGCAGACCTGGGTCTTGCCGTCAAATTCATCAGGTAGGACAGGAAAGGGACATCTGACATGCATCAGGTCATGAGAAAAAACAAAACATCTTTATAGAGCAGATTTGTTCTACTTTGTTATGTTTCTATACTTTTCACTCTGGTAAAAATTAGCATCGTTCCAGAAATGCAAAGACTGTGTCGTTTTAATGATGCAATGTTGATGAAAATATGTGGTATTTCTCTCCCTACTCCTGCCTCTCTCAGTGACACCAATGAGGTGGACATCCCACCCAACACCAGGGTGGGCACAAAGCGCTATATGCCCCCAGAGGTGCTGGACGAGAGTCTGAACAGGAAACACTTTCAGTCCTACATCATGGCCGACATGTACAGCTTCGGCCTCATCCTCTGGGAGATCGCCCGGCGCTGCGTCTCTGGAGGTCAGACACGGCCCACAATGCTCTGCTTCACAATCATTTTTAGATGTGAAGTAGACTGACATGATCTTTGATCATGTGCATGCAGACATTTGCCAAAATGCTTGTCCAGTTAAAAATGTTTCTTATTTAAAGTTTTTTTTCTATCCTGTTCAGTAGGGGTGTAACTGTTCACCAAACCCACTGTTCGGTACTTATTGCGGTTTTGGGGTCACGGTTCGTTTCAGTACAGCGGGAAAATAAATTGACATACTTAATTTTTGATCATTTGGAAAAAGATGCTAAACTAACCCAGGAATAGATCATGAACCATATAATGCCTGGTGAGCGCACAATCAGGTATATAAACTTTGTAGACACTCTCATAAAGGGGGCACGTCTGTAGCACGGTCCTTCTCATCTCCCACTCAGCAGGACGCAATGTTTTGGAATGTTCAGATAGAAACAGTCCGTCGAGAACAAACATGCCATTCTGACATATAGAATAAGGAATCACATCAGCTCTATTCATGGCATTTCTATCTGCAACGCTTGGCAACTGAATGTGGCCCTGGAGGTCCATCTATCTGTAGTAAGCGCAACACAGGGTGCATTGGTCAATTAATTGACAACTTGGGCTTGGGTTTGCTTATATAGAGTGGGTAGAGGTCTTCATGGGTCCAAAATGTTGGACTCCTTCCAAAATGGACCTGGGGCTTACCCACCCCGGGTCTCTATATGGGCTACCCGTTACAAACAGACCCGAGGACAGCTAATCCCATTCCGTATAGACCTTGTTGGATGCAGACCTAGTGAGGGAAGCAGCAGAAAGGTAAATTGTTAAGCTACTTTATTAACTAAAGCTGATAAAACGTGAGGGAGAGGAGATTGAGGTTGAGTGGCTATGCGGTGTGTGTACTGTGAGCGAGTGACACAGGGAGCAAGCAGGATGGAGGGAGAGACTGAGAGAGAGAAGGCAACCAACCAAGCCGACTCACGCTAGTAAACTTCTAGCTTGCCATAGCTAGGTTATTTGTCACCCAACGTAGTATACAGAGTTTCTAACCTCTGTTAGAGTTGTGTCAATTCGAATCTGGTATCAGGATAAATATGACATTGAGTCACCGATTGTATACTATGTATTTTTTATTAGCTAAGCAATAAGTGGTAAATGCAATTTTCGTATATACGGGCTCTCTGTCCCACCTCGCAGGGAAAACAGAGAACTGACTTGTTCTTGACAAAGATATTATAAATATACTCTGACAGAAATAGTTCCTGCTTCCGAGCTGGCCTGTCAGAGTAGAGACTGGGCGTGGTTTAGACTCACCCAGCCTATCGTTGATTGTTGGCGTAGAGCTGGTCCCGGCCCCCAGGCCCTCCAGTTGATAGATGTAACTGTTGCTGTGAAGAATATCTATGCGCTCATGCTCGATACCGTTATCTCGCACCTGGCTCCTGTTATGTAACAAAAGACCGTTTGTTCTCGCAACACTACGTTCTGAATGTGCCCCCCCCCCAACTCATTGCACAGTTCCTGTCTTCATGTTATTCTGTATTTTTCCATCATGAGAAAGGCCCATGGCCCTCAAACTGTTAACAATGTTTCAAGTCAGCTATGTTGCATAACACATACATACATCCATACAAGCCAACAGCAGATACTATTCAATCACATATATGGTAATGGCTATAGTGCATAACACAGAATCCTCATACCTCAGAGGCGCAATATTGCGAGACATCCGGCAATGCTTGCGAAACAGACCAAGAAGACCAGGCCGGGATTTGAGAAGTCAATGACAAAAGGGGGAAATTCTTCTTTAGATGTTAATTTTCTCTCAATCTAAAGGCACAACCTAGATTTGAGCCAATGTCAAGTAGTTGAACATGTTAGACCCGATGACGACCGTTAGACCCGATGACGACCGTTAGACCCGATGACGACCGTTAGACCCGATGACGACCGTTAGACCCGATGACGACCGTTAGACCCGATGAGGTGTTTCTGCGCACGAGCTTAGCTCGCCAGCGTTGCCGTGAGATCGCCTACAAGTGTGATCAGGAATCTCTATTGGAGAAGCAGTTTCTGCCTATCGTCATACTGTCTTTGGTAGTACCTGTCTTGACTGCATCAAAACGAGAGAAGTTAGTTAGCTAAGTTAGCTCGGGAGGCTGCATGCACTTTCCCCCTGTCTGACAGTTACAAATAACAACAACTCTACCTGTTGGCTCTTGGTTGTTGTAGCATATCCTTCCCCTTTTAACTATTAATTGCGTCATTTTAATTCTGTCTTCCCATTGATTTGATATCTCCTAGCGTCTGTGCCACACACGGCTAAAAGGATCATTTGAAGTGCGGCAATTAAGATTTGAATTTTGATTACAACATGCGCATAGGTTCTAGTTGTTTTAACGCAATAGCCTGAAATGTTTTTCTTCTACTCATGTATTCATTTGGGTTCACAGTTTGGACCGAACCGAGGTCCAAATAAATACGTGTTTCGTTACACCCCTACTGTTCAGTTATCTTACCCCCTTCCACTCTGTGTATCATCTTACTACTCTCTCAGCTGGGATGACACAGTATTTTGTATTTATTATGGATCCCCATTAGCCACTGCCAAAGCAGCAGCTATTCTTCCTGGGGTCCAGCGAAATGAAGGCAGTTTATATAATTTGAGAACATTTACAATACATTCACAGATTTCACAACACACTGTGTGCCCTCAGGCCCCTACTCCACCACTACCACATATCTACAGTACTAGATCCATGTGTGTGTGTGTGTGTGTGTGTGTGTGTGTGTGTGTGTGTGTGTGTGTGTGTGTGTGTGTGTGTGTGTGTGTGTGTGTGTGTGTGTGTGTGTGTGTGTGTGTGTGTGTGTGTGTGTGTGTGTGTGTGTGTGTGTGTGTGTGTGTGTGTGTGCCAAAGTTTGTGTTGCTTCACAGTCCCCGCTGTTCCATAAGGTGTTTTTTTAATCAGTTTTTTAAAATCTAATTTTACTGCTGGCATGATTTACTTGATGTGGAATAAAGTTCCATGTAGTCATTGCTCTATGTAGTACTGTGTGCCTCCCATAGTCTGTTCTGGACTTGGGGACTGTGAAGAGACCTCTTGTGGCATGTCTTGTGGGGTATGCAAGGGTGTCCGAGCTGTGTGCCAGTAGTTTAGACAGACAGCTCGGTGCTTTCAACATGTCAATACCTCTCATAAATAAAAGGAGTGATTTCAGCCAGGAGAGATTGACATGCATATTATTAATATTAGCTCTCTGTGTACATCCAAGGGCCAGCCGTGCTGCCCTGTTCTGAGGGCCAGCCGTGCTGCCCTGTTCTGAGGGCCAGCCATGCTGCCTTGTTCTGAGGGCCAGCCGTGCTGCCCGGTTCTGAGGGCCAGCCGTGCTGCCCTGTTCTGAGGGTCAGCCGTGCTGCCCTGTTCTGAAAGTCCTTTTTGGTGGCACCTGACACACGACTGAACAGTAGTCAAGGTGTGACAAAACTAGGGCCTGTAGGACCTGCCTTGTTGATAGTGTTGCTAAGAGCATCGCTTTATTATAGACAGACTTCTCCCCATCTTAGCTACTACTGCATCAATATGTTTTGACCATGACAGTATACAATCTAGTGTTACTCCAAGCAATTTAGTCATCTCAACTTTCTCAATTTCCACATTATTTATTACAAGATTTGGTTGAGGTTTAGGGTTTGGTGAGTGTTTTGTTCCAAATACAATGCTTTTAGTTTTAGAAATATTTAGGGCTAACTTATTCCTTGCCACCCACTCTGAAACTAACTGCAGCTCTTTGTTGAGTGTTGCTGTCATGTCAGTGTCTGTACTGGCTGACATGTATATCGTTTAGTCATCCGCATATATAGAAACTCTGGCTTTACTCAGTCAGTGGCATGTCTTTAGTAAAAAAATGCAAAAAGCAAGGGGCCTAAACAGCTACCCTGGGGAATTTCTGATTCTTACTGTATTATATTTGATAGGCTTCCATTAAAGAACACCCTCTGTGGTCTGTTAGACAAGTAACTCTTTATCCACATTATAGCAGGGGGTGTAAAGCCATAACACATATGCTTTTCCAGCAGCAGACTGTGATCAATAATGTCAAAAGCTGCACTGAAGTCTAACAAGGCAGCCCCCACAATCATTTTATCATCAATTTCTCTCAGCCAATCATCAGTCATTTGTGAAGTGCTGTGCTTGTTGAGTGTCCTTTCCTATAAACATGCTGAAATTCTGTTGTCAATTTGTTTACTTTAAATAGCATTGTATCTGGTCAAACACAATTTATTCAAGAAGTTTACTAAGGGTTGGTAACGGGCTGATTGGTCTGCTATTTGAGCCAGTAAAGGGGGCTTTAATATTCTTGGGTAGAGGAATGACTTTAGCTTCCCTCCAGGCTTGAGGGCACACGCTCTCTAGTAGGCTTAAATTGAAGATGTGGCATTATCGAGTGGCATTATCGCTATTATCCTCAGTCATTTTCCATCTAGATTGTCAGACCCTGGTGGCCTGTCATTATTGATAGACAACCATACTTTTTTTCACCTCTTCCACACTGACTTTACAGAATTCAAAAGTACAATTATTGTCTTTCATAATTTGGTCCGATATACTTGGATGTGTAGTGTCAGCATTTGCTGCTGGCATGTCATCCCTGAGTTTGCTTATCTTGCCAATGAAAAAGTTGTTACGGTAGTTTGCAATATCAGTGGGCTTTGTGATGAGTGTCAAGATCTAACATCTCTCTCTCTCTCCATGTGCCTCATGCCCTGTAGGCATCGTAGAGGAGTACCAGCTGCCCTACCATGACCTGGTGTCCTCTGACCCCTCCTATGAAGACATGCGGGAGGTGGTGTGCACCAAGAGACAGAGACCCTCCTTCGCCAACCGCTGGAGCAGTGATGAGGTAAGGAAGAATCTTTGTGATTCTGTTATATGCTTGACCTCAGTATACGCATTCATCTGCTGCTGTGTTTGATCTGAACGGGGTGTGTGTGTTCAGTGTCTCAGACAGATGGGGAAGCTGATGACGGAGTGCTGGGCCCACAACCCCGCGTCTCGCCTCACTGCTCTGAGAGTGAAGAAGACCCTGGCCAAGATGTCGGAGTCTCAGGACATCAAACTGTGACACGCTGCTGCTCCTCCTGCCGCCACCTAGAGGCACTCATCCCCTAGAGACATGTCCTTGGCCTAGGGCCACTCTGCCAGGCCCACGGGAGGAGGGCAAGGCAGGAGATAGAGAGATTGAAAGTGAGAGAAATGAGAATGAGAGAGAGAGAGGGAAAGAGTGAGTGAGAGGGAAAGAGTGGGTTTTCCCAGGTTCAGGATCTGCTCTCTTCTTACCCGTGCCACTGCCAAGACAGAGAGAGTCCCAGTGGGCAGTTTCTGTTCTGGGCCAGTCTGGTCTGAGCCGGTCTGGTCTGGTCTGGCATTGCTTTCTGTGAAAGCGGAGTGGCTGTGTGAGTGAGGGGAAAACACAAGGACAGAGAGTACCCTCTGCAGGAGAGGAGTAGTCACTCCGCCCCCTCATGGCCAAGAGAGGGACGAGAAAGAGGAGTTCCTGCTCTGTCCATCTAAAGCCATATAACAGTATTGTTTTGTTTCCGAGGTAACATTTTATTACAACGAGCCACAGTAACCCCTTCAAGACCCTTCAGAACAATGTCAGAATGTTCATGAAGCTTAATGCCATGTTTACGACATTGTTATCTCGGGTTATGATTTCTAGTTCAAATAAAGACTGTTTTCCCCCCCGTTGTGCTTCAGCAACTGGCCCTATTTGTTTATCTTCAAACCCAGGTATTTGGTTCTATTCATACAGGGAAACACATTGCTTCAATATTGGCCATTTGGCTATCCAAAGGAGTCATTCTTAATCCCCCGAAATGTCTCTTAATCTCAAGGACTAACGATAGGAGAAAAGGGTCATCGTTATGTTATGATTCTGATGAAGCTGATGGTTAATTAAAAAGCATGGGAGTGATGTTACTGGGCAATTCCATGGTAACAGAGTGATGCTGAGAATCAGATGTTCTACTTTCAAATGCATGTCAAACAAAAGCCAATGACTGCAAAGTTAAACAAACCATGCAACAGGCGGAGACATTTGATCAACTTCCACTAAAAATGTAACAAAAACACATTAACTTGAAGAACAGTGCAGATGCTACATTTGGTAACAGACTGTGACTGTGTGTTTCTATACATTTTAACGTGAAAACTCTTGAGTTACTTAATGTGGAATTGCCCTAATCAGGCTACCCGAGTCATGCCAATAAGATGGACTCACTCATGGCTGTCTTGCTACTATAATATTCTCGTTTTCTCCCTCTCACAGAATTGAATTGTAAATAACAATGTTGAAATGTATTGATAATGATGGACTTAATAATAATGTTAAATATGTTTTGGGTGTTTGCCTTTGACTTGTGTACAGAATAACTCGCTGAGTGTCCACTATGGCATGTGCCTTATTTAATCTGTATATATGTGTATAAGAGAGTGTGTGTGGACCAGGAGAACATTCCCTAATAAAATGCTGTCAGTCTCCATATCGTCTCTCTTTTCGATTAGACTATTTTCTCTCTCTCTCACCAACGAACACACACATACACAGGAAAACTGCAGAAAAATCCTACAGGAATCCTAAAGGAAATCCTACACCTTATGAATCCAAAGAGAAAAGCAGGATAAATAGATTCAAGTAAGATCAACCAAAATGTGGGTTATGGATGGCTAGGTTTGGGGTTGATCTGGGGACATGAAGCTAGGGTTAAGGTTGTGGTAGCTAGTGTTAGGCCTCTATTCAATCCGTGTCGCGGAAGTTCAGAGTTACAGCCTAATTGATATTTAAAGGCAATGTCCCCGCGTTAGTGGAGACTGCATTCATGGTGAACACTGCATGTCCTCTCAATCGGAAATTACCTTCACATTTCTGTCACACAATCTGTAATGCTTCAGCAATACAGATTGAACGGAGAAAGCCACCAGAAAGTGGAAAAGAAGATTCAGATTCTGCTTTCAGTGTTGCATATAAATATAATTTATTATTAGTTTTAAAAATTCTTTCTTACACTTTGTACAGGAACTTAACAGAGGAAATGCAAGCATTTGCAAGTGACATGATGAATGCCAGAACAGAATTGGCCACATTCTCACTATACATACAATATTACCCATGAAGCCTCAGGAGAACGATGGAATGCAACGGCTAGCACTTTTCAGTACATACATTTTTTTTATATAAAGGATGCAAAGTTTGCATAGACGGCTTTAGGAAAATGCTCACACAACTGTCAATATTTGTTTTTTTTAACCAAAACTAATCAAACGACTCTTGTCAGCGCTGCTTCTATTCAAGGAATGTTGGGTCGACAGTCATCTTCAATTATTGTACACATACAAATATGCTATCATATAATACAAATATGCTATCATAAAATCCTTATACTTAATGCTTTCCCCTTTGCAAGATAAATAATTTGATAATCTGTCAAAGTTCACATGATTTCACCTATTTCCATTCCCCCCACTGACAGTCAACAGTAACTGTTAGTGTACACTGAGTATACAAAACATTAAGAACCTGCTCGTTCCAAGACATAGACTGACCAGGGGCATCCAGGTGAAAGCTATGATCCCTTATTGATGTCACTTGTTCAATCAATCAATCAATCAAATGTATTCATAAAGTCCTTCTTACATCAGCTGATATCACAAAGTGCTGTACAGAAACCCAGCCTAAAACCCCAAACAGCAAGCAATGTAGGTGTAGAAGCACAGTGGCTAGGAAAAACTCCCTAGAAAGGCCGGAACCTAGGAAGAAACCTAGAGAGGAACCAGGCTCTGAAGGGTGTAAATCCACT
The DNA here is from genome assembly GCF_023373465.1 of Oncorhynchus keta. NCBI lineage: Eukaryota > Metazoa > Chordata > Actinopteri > Salmoniformes > Salmonidae > Oncorhynchus > Oncorhynchus keta. Next base: position 37,820,101 of record NC_068429.1, read on the forward strand.
TCAATCAGTGTAGATGAAAGGGAGGAGACAGGTGAAAGAAGGATTTTTAAGCCTTGAGATAACTGAGACTTATATTGTGTATGTGTGCCATTCAGAGGGTGAATGGGCAAGACAACATATGTCAGTGCCTTTGAACGGGGTATGGTAGTAGGTGCCAGGCGCACCGGTTTGTGTCAAGAACTGCAACGCTGCTGGGTTTTTCATGCTAAACAGTTTCCCGTGTGTACCAATAATGGTCCTCCACCCAAAGGACATCCAGTCAATTTGACACAACTGTGGGAAGCATAGGAATCAACATGGGCCAGCATCCCTGTGGAACGCTTTCGACACCTTGTAGAGTCCATGCCCCGACGAATTGAGGCTGTCTTGAGGGGGAAAGGGGGAGTAACTCAAAATTCCTAATGTCTGTTATACTCAAGTGTATGTTGTCATTTAGTAATCTGCTCGTGTGAAACAATCAGATTACAGGTATTCAGACATTAGCGCGGAATTTTACATCAATATCAATTATTTGGTAAAAGGCAATCGTATCAGGCTGCATCAGTCCTAAAAAAATATACCGTCTGTCTATCAACAAACGACACATCTTCCACCTTGGAAGACAGACTCCCATCTCTTCCTCTACCCTGGTTCTGTCTCATTTGGACAAGGTCATCATCAGGGGACCATATATGATGAGAGCAGATTGCGATGTTCCACTATGCCAGAGATCTGTATATAATGACTAGATGCTCAAGTCTCCGCCCTAACAATGGGAGTCGTTGTCCCAAAGGCGGGAAGGCAGGCGGTCTGCTTACCGCTGTATTCCCGCGTGGACAGATTTTGACAGGAGTGGAACCTCTCGCTTCCTCTCTGACTATGCTGACTGGCATGCTGTGAGTGAGAGATGACTTGCCTGACTGACCTCTCATTGACCTCTCAGACAGTTCCTTGTATCAGCATCATGGGTTTCATGGCCTAGCATGCAAACCCTTGATAGCGCAATATAAACCCCAAATATAATCGTTTCAAACTAAATATGCAAATTGTAAATAATTGCAGAATAAAAAGCAACAAAAAATAAGTTTAAAACAATGTAATAATACACAACATGAATGATAACAGCTAATATTAATAATGACAGTTTTACACTGTAAAAGGTTACAGTTTTCAATGTTTTGTTTATGTACAGGTCTATTGTCTTTGTATCAGTGACTGTACAATAGGTGTTGTTACTAAGAGAATCCACTAGGCAGCACTGTGGCACAATGAAAACAAAGAACTGTGCAACGAAAGCAGGGGAAAAGAACACAAGGGAAAACTCAACGTTAGGCTGCATAAAAGACAAAAAAGGAGAGATATTTGTGTATAAATGGATGTGTTATTAAATACAGACCTATATAGTCACTGAAACAAGTTCTTCCATCAGAAATATTGACGAGTCATTCAACATCAATGTTGTTTACAGGGGTTACCATGAGGATCCATGGGGGCAGGTGGAGTTGGAGGCCCTTCCCCGCCCCACCCCTTCCTTCCCATGGTCCTATGCTCTGAGCCAGTCTGTCACCACATCCACTATATGGACAGCACTATCAAGCGTTTCCTAGGAAACTGTATCCCGGTAAAGGAAACTGTACCAGGGAGAGAACAGACAGAGCTGACTAACTTTCTCTTTCCTTTGTCAAAATGTTACTCCCAATATACTGTGGAGTGGAGCATGGCTATGATAAGTATGTATGTACGTGTGTGTGTGTCACTATGTCTGTGTGTTCCCTGATTGAAAAAAATGTCGGCCTCTGCCTGTTCTGCATGTCAGCTAACAGATTGCCGCTCTTACTCCCTCGCCTTCTCTCCCTGACTCATCTCTCACTCCTCCCTGGAATTTCCTGTTATTTGACGGACAGGTGTCAGTGGTCCATTGCCATGGGCATGAGGTTCTCATGGCGACCCATCTCCTCCAGCACGGCAGCTAGGCGGCTAAGGTTCCCGTCTGGGAAGTGTTGTGCCTCCCACAGGTCTAAAATCACTCCAGTAGGACTGGACTTAGTGGCAAAGTAGTTCAGATACCTGATGAGGGGAGGGGGGAGAGAAAGAGAGAGAGCGAGAGCGAGAGAGAGAGAGAGAGAGAGAGAGAGAGAGAGAGAGAGAGAGAGAGAGAGAGAAGAAAAGAGATGGCCAAGCTTCAGTAACACTGGACAGTACCACACACACACACGCACACACAGATCATCCAGTCACATCACTACCTGTCCAGGTTCAGTTTGTGTGCCAGCATCCTCCAGTCATTGCCTCTGGTCTGTGGTGCGTCCAGGCTGCCACAGAGCTTCTGTCTGATGGAGAGGGGGATGCGGAAGGCATTGGGCCCCACCAGGGTTGTGATGTTACTGGCTGGGTCCAGCAGGGACGTGTCGATGCTCTGGGTGTCCTGGAAATGCAAGAGAGAGACTGATGTCAGTACAGGGTTCAACTATTTGAATTGACTGAAATGATTCTTTGGGAGCTGATTGTTGGAGTTAGGGTTCCAAGTTTAGTTCTCATTCGAATTGGTGCATGTCTTCATCAAATTGTCTAGCCAGCTCCTAGCCTCTAGTCAGACAGAAAGCCCCAGACAGACGGAGACGAGTGTCTACAGTACTAAGGCCAGGGCCAGGGCAAGTTACACAATGCACACTATCCAATGTTCCCTGTTCCATCTCTGCTCCAATATTCTCTTTGTGATTATTCCCTTAGATCTGTGTTCTGTGTGGAGCTATGAAATATAAAACCAGTAATGCTTGTAACTCTCATAACAGACAAGCTCTCAACGAGAGGGCTGTCTGTGCAGCAGGCTCAAGGCTCACTGTCTGAGTAAATTAGTTCACTGACAGAAGGCTAAACTCAATACCCAGGAGGGACAAAGACATGGAAAAAGACAGGGATGTTTGATATAACAGCAGCCTCAATTCAAGTTAGCAGTAAGTCCGACTAAATCAAGTTAGTCTGATTTGTCTGAGCATGTATGCATGATTCAGCATGTAAATGTTTATTAGTACACTATACGTACTCTATCTGGACACTCTAATATCTCCTTACCTCTGAGAGGGTGGTGTCCAGCTGGAAGATCTGTCCCTCCCCCTCCACCTGTCGGACACACAGTTTACAGACCAGGTCTACGGTGCTGGGACAGAACCTCTCCAGGGTGAAGGTACAGTGGAGGTTCCTCTGGGACCCAGACCACACCTGCTGGAACGACAACTCCTGGGAAGAGAGGGGGTGGTGGGGTGGGGGGTTAATACTGGCACCAAGGGTGCTTGTGTGTCTGTACTCTCCGTGTTTGCTGTGCGTACCTGATACTTGGCTAGTAGCTTGCTCTTCCACAGTGTGTGTGGGACGTCGTGGATGGACAGTCGCAGGTTGTGGGTGCTGTCCTTGAAGTTGAGAGTCTTTGGTTCGTCCAGCAGTTTCCCTCCCATCTGCTTCTCCATCTGTAGGACCTCCTATAATAACACAGAGACACACAGGGTTAAGACATGAGACAACCACTCTATCCGCGCTGTTTGAAGCAGAGAATTATGGGATACGATCCATCTAGAAACATTCCCAACCTTTGACATTCACTTCTACATTCAACATGATCATTCCCAATTCTCATTACCCCGCATCCCAAACTAAATAACCGGGTCCTATCCTCCTCCCAAAAGTAATAATGACACCTTATCTTTCTTCAGTGTAGGCGGATAGAGGTATTCTAATGTGTTGTGATGGGGGGGAGGACATATTTGTGAGGGCACGGCATAATTTCTCCGGGAGCAGCTTGATGATGGAGATTATATTCAAATGCATGTGCTCATCTCCCCTTATAACGCTTCTGCTGGCTACTCCCACACACACACCCTCCCCCCACCACACACACACACACACACACACACACACACACACACACACACACACACACACACACACACACACACACACACACACACACACACACACACACACACACACACACACACAGCCTCATCCCACCACGCACACACATGCAGATAGCCCACCCCCCCACACACACACACACACACATTGTTCTTACTTTGAGTGAGTCCTGTGTGTCGTCCAGGCAGTAGACTCTAATGTGGTACTCCAGAGCAGGGCAAGTGACGGGGCCGAATATGGCCAACTTGAGCCGCTTGGTGGTGGCCGCGCTGCAGGACTGGCCCACCAGGCAGTAGGTCCCTAGGGTCTCTGTCAGGATGTGACACGCCTCCTCATCCATCTGGATGTAACAGGGAGTGGTGAAGTTCTCCTCTCCTACCACCACTACCTCCTAGAGAGAGAGAGAACGAGAGGGGTGGGAGGGTGAGTGTGAGACTGTGTGTGATTATAGTATCCATGTAAATGTATACATGTGCCTGCCTAGTCCCTACATACGTCTAAATGTTTCATGTCTAACAATAGACCACCATGTATGAGGTTATAGCATAATGTCCCTCTCCTAGTTCCCCCCAGTCACGACAACGCTGGATCATGTGAGAGCATATTCCTGTTTCATTATTGGTGTCGGGGTCTAACTGGGTCAAGAGGCATGCTGAGCTCTGTAATCCTGACGCTACTATGAGCAGCACACAGCCTGGCATCCATTCAACCCATTATGTGAGACAGACAGAGAGAAGAGGAATGACACCATCATAGTGTGTGTGTGACTGTGTGTGTGACTGTGTGTAAGAGAGTTATTTTATTTAGAGCCGGGGCATTTAACAGCAGTATTATAGCTGGTCATTAGGCTCTTTAACTGATCCTGGGGGACAGTATGAGTGTTCCTCACTAGGGGGATGATTACAATACAGTGGAAAACTGGGCTAAGGCCTCACACACACGTGCTGAAAGACTCTTTGTGAGGAGAGACTTACTGACTGACACATGTTACTCATTACACTCTGCTACACGCACACACACACACACACACACACACACACACACACACACACACACACACACACACACACACACACACACACACACACACACACACACACACACACACACACACACACACACACACACACACACACCTCACTGTGCTGGACACATCACTGAGACGTTTGATTATTCACATTGTACGACGGTAATATAAGAGCCAGACGCTGAATCTCTCTCCCTATGCCTGTCTGACTGCCTCTCTCTATGGGGAGAACAGAGGGGAGAGCTACCATTCTGACAGCGCATGTCATAGCAAAAGCAATATATGGCCAGTCCTCCAGTACGTGTGTGGTTGGCCTCAGCTCAGCGGGAAGAGAAGCTGATATAAAGCAGCCAGGCATCATCTACGGATATTACCATCCACATGGCTGACAGGCTGAGATATAATCAATAGTTATTTCTCTGTTTAAACGCTTTCCCGCCGCAATCTCGGTTTATTGGCTGCCCAAAGGCAATCCGTCATAGTCACACGCTACGTAGCCCACATTAAACACTGTATGTATATTACAGATGACTTCCTCATCAAATGTTCATATACCTCCTACAGTAGTAACATCAACATCGTGGAGATTCTCATGTCTGTTATCCATGTTTTCTTTTTGTTTTTTGTCCAAGACACATCGAATCACACTTCTCTCTGAAGGCCTAGAACAATCTGTAGGCTTCAGATTGTGAGTTGATAATCATCAGATTTCACTGTGCTGATGCAATATGGCGTCACTATGTTGATATGGGCAGTGACGGCTCTGTAACATGGTGATGAATGTGTTGAGACTGACAGGACATGCATGTTGGTGATGCAGTGGAACAAACAGCTGAAAAAAGGCTCTACTGGCTCAAACCAGTCTCTCGCTACCGCATCAAACCCTCATCTTCCTCTGAGTCGCTCCCACACTGACTGCAGATGGGTTAGGCAGTCAGAATATACAGTAATCTATAGTTTCTCCTTCCAACAAACTTTTACACAACTCTGAACTAGTCTAAAACCCACTGCTGTTTCTTCGGCTGTTCCCATAGGAGAACCCTTTGAAGAACTCTTTTTGGTTTCAGGTAGAACACTTTTGGTTCCAGGTAGAAGAACCCTTCTGTGTTCCATGTAGAACCCTTTCCACAGAGGATTTTCCTTCACTGCAACTAAGGGGACTAGTCCAAACCATGAAAAACATCCCCAGACCATTATTCCTCCTCCACCAAAATGTACAGTTGGAATGCATTCTGGCAGGTAGAGTTCTCCTGGCATCCACCAAACCCAGATTCATCCGTCGGACTGCCAGATGGTATAGCGTGAATCATCACTCCAGAAAGTTTCCACTGCTCCAGAGTCCAACGGCAGCGAGCAATGCGCATGGTGATCTAAGGCTTGTGTGAGGCTGCTCGGCCATGGAAACCCATTCCATGATGCTCCCGACGAACAGTTCTTCTGCTGACGTTGCATCCAGGGGCAGTTGGGAACTCGGTAAAGAGTGTTGCAACCGAAGACAGGCGATTTTTTACGTGCTACAGCGCTACAGCACTCAGCAGTCCCGTTCTGTGAGCTTGTGTGGCCTACCACTTCGTGGCCGAGCCGTTGTTGCTCCTAGACGTTTCCACTTCATAATAACAGCACTTACAGTTGACAGCGGCAGCTCTAGCAGGGCAGATATTTGACGAACTGACTTGGAATTGGTGGAACCCTATGTATGACAGTACCACGTTGAAAGTCACTGAGCTCTTCCGTGAGGCCATTCAACTGACAATGTTTGTCCATGGAGATTGCATGGCTATGTGTTACATTTTATACTCCTGTCAGCAACGGGTGTGGCCGAAATAGCCGAATCCACTCATTTTAAGGGGTGTCCACATACCTTTGTATATACAGTGTATATGAGCTGCATCATGCGACTATAGGCTATTGATGGTTTGAGGAAGCTTGTGCTCTGTTCCTTGCCTCAGGCTGCACACAATGTTCTCTCATCAAGTGACCACACTGTATTTTCACCCATCAGACTATTCTCAATTTAATATGTAACATTTGTTTCAATTCAGAATGGCCCATTATCAAATGAGCAGGAATAGGGGTAGGAGAAAAAATACCTGTCATCCATATGAGACCACTGGTTAGTTTCACTCATGTCAGGTAGGCTACTTCGGTTATTTCATCGTGACAGTTGAGCCAAAACTCTGTATGGAGACCTCTAACCCGGTTCCTGCAGCTACCCAGTGCTTCATTTGGGAAACCAAGTGAAATCTGTTTGGGGAAATCGATAGTAATATGTTTTCACAATGACATATGTTTCATTAAACTGTTGGCGACCAATTATGTACCAAAGATAACTTGAATCAGTGTTTTCTCATGTTTTTCTGCCATGTGTAATATGCAGTAGGCTACGTATTGCATAACGGCACAAGCATTACTTTAATTCTGTTTTTTGGAGGGGGCTTTGACTCATATAATCCTATGCATATGCTTAAGCTCTAATATGCATATGGGTGTTTTGAATTAGAAAGCGCTGTCCATTTAATCGTGTTAGGCTTTGAAACAACATCCACAACGAAAATGTGTTCCACTCACTTTCAACCTGCTGTTGAACTTCTCTCTTCAAATTGATCAATCGCAGTGAGGTGAGTTTTAAAAGCATATACTGTTTTGATGATAAGTGTTTGGTGTGATTTTCAACTGCGTTTGCATTGATGTCAGAGTGGTTAGAGGGACAATAGAGCCCTTGAGTACCAGTTGGGTTCTACTAACACATGTCCAGAATGCATAAGAGGGAATTACCGTGACTTAATAGTCACGTAGAATTTTACTGCGGTCATGACTCATTACTGCCGGTGTGGTGGTATTATGGTCACCGCAACAGCCCTAGATCTACCTGGAACCAAAAAGGGTTCACTTAAAGGGACAGCCGAAGAACCCTTTCAGAACCCTTTTCTTCTCTAAGTGCAGGAATCGAGGAAATATACAGGAATCGAGGAAATATACAGGAATCGAGGAAATATACAGGAATCGAGGAAATAAAAACAGGAATCGAGGAAATATACAGGAATCGAGGAAATATACAGGAATCGAGGAAATATACAGGAATCGAGGAAATATACAGGAATCGAGGAAATATACAGGAATCGATGAAATATACAGGAATCTATGAAATATACAGGAATCGATGAAATAAAACAGGAATCGAGGAAATATACAGGAATCGAGGAAATATACAGGAATCGAGGAAATATACAGGAATCGAGGAAATAAAACAGGAATGGAGATTATCCCAGTAGTAGCGTTCTACACAACCTTTAACTACTAGAAACCCCACTGCTCTGTTAAGACTTATTTAGGAATGTAAGGATCTAGGGAGTAATACAGGAAACTATGAAATATACAGGAATGGAGATTATCCCAGTAGTAGCGTTCTACACAACCTTTAACTACTAGAAACCGCACTGCTTTGTTAAGACTTATTTAGGAATGTAAGGATCTAGGGAGTAATACAGGAAACTAGGAAACCATCCACTGGGATGATTTCTACATCTATTCCACGTAGGTTCAATGTCATTTCATTGAAAT
>NC_068429.1:37833576-37856076 GCF_023373465.1 Oncorhynchus keta
GGGAGAACTGATAAAGCACCTCAAACCAATGTCATTGTGAGTGTATGAAAGCACCAAATCTCCAATCTAGTCTAGACAAAGTCCAAAGTGGTCTGGTAATTGCGTATGGCTAGGGCCAGATGCATCTGCAGGGACGTTGTCATATAAATACCTTAACAGCCTTACCGGAATACTTATTCAGTTTAAAGTTCATTGCTTGGACACACCTACTGATTTTCTTTATTTTGACTATTTTCTACATTGTAGAATAATAGTGAAGGCATCAAAACTATGAAATAGCACATAAAATGACAAATCACGTTATATCTACAGCAGCTTTGATTGGACTGATCCTGTCAACTTCATACATCAACATCAAAACCTTAGCTAGCAGTCATCATCATGAATCAAGTCAACGATCTACTGGCAAATCCTTTTCAATACTTGTCATATGAAGAGAAATTATGAAGAGAAGTTATAGATAAAACATATCGGTGCTCATCGGCCATTGGACATAAACATTACACAACAAGTTGGGAATCGCAAATTCAACTATGATCGGTTTGGAATGAATCAACTGCAAGCATTGTAAAGAAATCACTAGCCTGGTATTCAGTGGAGTTGATGTATGGTCCAAAGTCTGGGTTTAAGGGTCTCTTTTCCAAGTTTAAAAGGATAAACATTCAACATTGGCCACGGTGTCAAGCCAGCATGATTTCTGCCACTTTCAAAACAACTGGAAACTCGGAACTGGGAAATCTCAGAGTTCAAGACAACTGGGAACTCGGGCAAAAATGAACTCTGACTGGGAAAATACATTTTGAACGGTCATCCAACTCAGAATTCCAAGTCGGGAACTCAGGCCTCTTTCTAGAGCTCCGACCTGAAGATCACTAACGTGATGATTCAACCTTATTTTTTTCCGACTTCCCAGTTGCCTTGAAAGCGCCATAAATCCCAAGAATGCCAGACTTCGATGACAAAAATTTGCCATCGATGGACCGCCGCGCCACCTTCCTGTTCAAGTGAGCACAGGACAACAAGCCGAGTCCAAAAATGTCTAGTATGCTGCTGTATAAATGATGTAATATGCTAATATATTGTAGCTAAGAAAGTAATACTAAGTGAATGTTGTGTCCCTTTTCCCCTAATAATTTAGCCTACTGTTCTGACTTGGTGCTGCACCTGTAGCCTATTAATAAATGGATCACTAGTCACTTTAAATAATGCCACTTTAATAATGTTTACATCTTACATTACTCATATCGCATGTATGTACTGTATTTTTTACCATCTACTGCACCTTGTCAATTCCGCTCGCTCATCGATATACTTATATGTACATATTCTCATTCACCCCTTTAGATTGGTGTGTATTCGGTAGTTGTTGGGGAATTGTTAGATTACTTGTTAGATTTTACTGCACTGCTAGAACTAGAAGCACAAGCATTTCGCTACACTCGCATTAACATCTGCTAACCATGTGCATGTGACCAAAAAAAATCGATTTGATTTGATTTTATAGCCTGTTTTAGAGGAATGTCATTATCGAATATTGAAAGAGCTTTCATTGTCTGCTTATATGCCCACTTTATTCATCCCTCGGTTCTGACTTGGTGTACAGGAAGAATACTGTAATAACAGCCCGTGTTCTGAATTCTGTCCCTGTACATTTCAAAAGTGCTGAACAAATATTTATATTGACGACATCCATCCCAGCTCGCTCATTAATGTCTTAATCGAAATTACGGATTGCCTCTTATCACTCGTCGTCCCCTTATGCCATAGTTTGTACATCTCAATTGTCAGTAGAAGCCACATTTGTTTAAGCAAGTCAACCATATCAGTTGTTTTTTACAAAAGGTCTAAATGAGGCTGAATGAACTGTTTCGCTGCCAGACAAGGCTCCGCTGATAGCCAGGTGTAGCTGTGGTAAGATGTTGGGACTGCTGTTGGGACAGCTTTATGTTGGCCCTAACAGTTTGTGGGCACCGTTTGTCACTGTTATAGTCCAATGAATGTATTGTTTAGTGTTGTGTTGTGGCTCTGCTGGCATGCATCATTTATTTGACTGTCCTATATTAAGAAAACCATTATTTTCGTCACTTTACTCAAACACACATAAAAACAATACTATACACCAACCCACTTTGAGACTGTACCACACTTCCTCCTCCTTCGACAGACCCATAAAGACTCATACCTGAGTTGGGGACGATGAGGTGCCCCCCTAGAGAGTTGAAGGAGCCCAGGGCGGTACAGGAGGGGTCCCTGGTACCGGTACGGAGCAAAGTCTGGGTTTGGGTCCTCCTCCCCATGGTGTCCCCATCCAGCAGGCAACGGGGCAGCTTGGGGGAGAAGTCAGACAGGTCCTCGGAGGGGGTGACCAGACCAGAGGAGTTGTAGACCTTGATCTTCAGGTTGGGCAGGGGGTCCAGGAGGGGGGAGTTGGTCATGGGGATCTTGTCGGCTACGTCGTGGAGGGCGTAGACGGGTCCACGGTACATGGCTGCCGCAGAGGTCAGGTCAGGGGGTGCCGTCAGGATGTCAGCTGGGGACAGGAGAGGACAACGCTGACGTCAGTGGTAAGACTAGGGTGTAAAGGAGAGGTGCAGCCAGACCAACACACCATTAGGACCAGTCAGTATTGACCTGTTAAAGGCCTATAATGCAACCGTTTTTATGTCAATATAAAATCATTTCATGTGTAAACATTGGCCTTCATAATGGATTCCCATTGACGAAAAATAGCTTTTTAGAAAAAAACTTTCTCAAGCAAGACTTTTGCTGGTCTGTCTGGGATCGGTCTAAGTGGGGAGGGGCTAACTGAAAATGTGCTGTTATTGGCAGAGAGGTTTGGAACTCTTTTTGTTATTGGTCTATTAACCAATTTACTGCCTGGTGATGTGAAGCCAAAACGCTCGCCCATGCAAACATGCTGATCCTGTGTAGATTGTACAGGAAATAGCACATTTCTTCACACTTTTACAGTGTTCGTTTTATCAGCTGTTGTTCACCATGATATGAAACATAGGAAAAAACAGACTTTTGACGGTACTGGGCCTTTAAGAGGTTTTGGGTAACATTTATTTTTAGCTTTCGGTTACCTTTTGTTTGCGGGGTTACACGGCTGGAATTCAGCTCTGTCCTGCTTAAACTCTACTAAACTGTGTAGAGTTATGTGTTTACTTGACAGCTCTACACATAAACCGTGTGAAGAGTCCTGTTGCTCAGAGCTCCTAACTATAGCTCTGCAGCACGGTGTGTCATAAGGAACAGATGGCATCATTATATAGCAGTTTACTTAACAGGTACACACATGAATATTCATGATGGGTGTTGAGTGGGCCGGTTACAGTAACAGCCTCTGTGTCTTCACACTGCTCCTATCCTCTCTACCTTACACAGTGTAAGAGAAATTGAAATCATGTAAATATGTATTTACCACTATGGTAAATAGCTAACGGTGCGATTTGAATAGTGAGCCTATTTGGATTCAAGATCAAAATCCACATTGTGTCGTCGTCATGCAGCGTGTTTACCTGAGGGCTGACGACAAGGCACAGGGAGGTAAATGAAACACCTGTAGTGTGGTCTAATGTCTCTCTTTGTCTCTATTTCTCTCTAACGGCCAGGTGCAGGCTGCCATAGCAACCCGAGTTGGTTGATATAAGCTTTAGGGGTCCTTGGAACTGGCATCTCTTTTTATATCCCTCTACCTGTCTCGGAACTGGCATCTCTTTTTATATCCCTCTACCTGTCTCTGAACTGGCATCTCTTTTTATATCCCTCTACCTGTCTCTGAACTGGCATCTCTTTTTATATCCCTCTACCTGTCTCTGAACTGGCATCTCTTTTTATATCCCTCTACCTGTCTCGGAACTGGCATCTCTTTTTATATCCCTCTACCTGTCTCTGAACTGGCATCTCTTTTTATATCCCTCTACCTGTCTCTGAACTGGCATCTCTTTTTATATCCCTCTACCTGTCTCTGAACTGGCATCTCTTTTTATCTCTCTCTCTGTCCATCGCCTGACTTAATCACCCCAGCCTAAATCTAACATCACCCTCTCCACCGAAATATCAAACTGTTCAAGCCACATGCCTCCGTCTCCCTACTTCCCCCAGTCCCAACCTTTTAGCACGGCCTCTGTCCTCAGCCCAGTCAATCCTGTCCTGACCAAATCTAATTACAGTTGAATACACCACACACAGAGAGACGTAATTAAGCCTTAATGATAGCTGCTAGATTGCCCTCCCTCCCTACTTCCTAGTGACCGGCATTCTAATAGAGCCAGTCTCATCACTTCGCCCACACAAACATCCTGGGTAACCTTTCTCTGCTCCCACCTCATCTCATCTGCAGTCAAACACCACCATCTACATTCAGATCATTATCTCTGACACACATCCGCTTTCAGCGTGTCTGAGCCAATTAGGTCTGTCTGTCTGTCTCAGCAGGTTAATGATATGGGCAGAGAAGTCAACTTCCTGGTAGAGACCTCATCATTAACACGTCACACAGACAGGGAGGTTGTGCGACACTCATTTATCACCTGTTATTCTGATACGAAAATACACAAACACACCCCTCCTCCTACCTGTTCGGGCCGTCTTGATGCTGACGGGCTGGAAGCCCCCGTTGAGGGCCGAGGTGTCTATGATGTCAGAGTCAAAGTCGCGGTGGTTCTTCCTGTAGACGAACAGCGCCACGATGACGGAGATGACCAGACACATGATCACAGCGATGACGACGCCAACGTACAGCGCAACGTCATCTGTACTGGGGGCAGCTGGCGGGAGAGAAGAGGAGAGAGAGAGAAAGAGAGAGAGAGAGTCTCTTTAAATATGTAATCACCTCATAGGGTACATTTAACTCCATTAGACACGTGATAGGCAGTTGTATTATCAGTCTTCTAATAAATACTGTCTTCTAATAAAGACAGTATCAGTACCCCAATATCCTGCTCATTGAGTATTTAATAACATCAGTCACTCATCAACATACTATGAATTCATTCTGGTCCATTATATACAATTCCACCTTTGCATCACAGGCCCTTCTAGAAAAAGACATGTGGGTGTTGTTGGAGTATATGCACGGCACATGGAATGTTCAAGGACATAGTGAAATGTCAAACCCGTACTGGTCCAATGTCCTGATAATGACAGTTTAATGTGCCAGGAGTTTAGAGTTGAAATGAAGGGCAGATTAAATAGACAGCATTACAGAGAGCGAGCGAGAGAGAACAGAGAGAGAGAGAGAGAGAGAAAGACAAAGAGTGAGAGAGAGAGGAGAGAGAAAGACAAAGAGAGAGAAAGAAAGAGAGAGAAAGAGTGAGAGAGAGAGAGAGAGAGAGGGGGAAAGAAATCGAGAGGAGAGAGACAGAGAGAGAGAGAGATAGAAAAACGAGAGAGGGAAAGAAATCGAGAAAGAGAGAGTAAGCGAGGAGATAAAGAGAGAGAGCGAGAAAAAGAGAAGAGAGAGAGAGAGAGAGAGAGAGAGAGAGAGAGAGAGAGAGAGAGAGAGAGAGAGAGAAAATAGTGAGAGAGAGAGAGAGAGAGAAAATAGTGAGAGAGAGAGAGAGAGAGAAAAATAGTGAGAGAGAGAGAGAGAGAGAGAGAGAGAGAGAGAGAGAGAGAGAGAGAGAGAGAGAAAATAGTGAGAGAGAGAGAGAGAGAGAGAGAGAGAGAGAGAGAGAAAATAGTGAGAGAGAGAGAGAGAGAGAGAGAAATAGTGAGAGAGAGAGAGAGAAAATAGTGAGAGAGAGAGAGAGAGAGAAAATAGTGAGAGAGAGAGAGAGAGAGAGAAAAGAGAGAGAGAGAGAGAGAGAGAGAGAGAGAGAGAGAGAGAGAGAGAGAGAGAGAGAGAGAGAGAGAGAGAGAGAGAGAGAGAGAGAGAGAGAGAGAGAGAGAGAGAGAGAGAGAGAGAGAGAGAGAGAAAGAAAGAGACTATAGAGGGGTGGGATATTGTATGACATGCATGAAAGCATTCCCCGTACCATGGTATACATTACCATTAGCTCTAAATAACACAGTCACTAGAGTACAGTAATAGCATAGATCAATGACACATCTGTGAAGCATAGGTTGTAACAAGCAGATCAAAACCCTGGTTCAAAAAGATATGTTGGTCAGCTGTTAATTACAGGGACCTGTGATTGAGTACATACACTAACATTCCTCTATTTCTCCAGCTTTGTTCTCTCATTTCTCTGATAAGATCTAGAAATATATTTCTCCTTTCATCTCTCCCTCCCAGAGCTTTTCTTCCAGCTGGGGAATGGGTGATTTTAAGAGCAGAGGTTTGGTTCTGTTCGTTCTAATGGCTGTGTGTGGAACCCAGACTGTAATGACAAGCCATCATTATAGTGGGACAGTTGAAGATGGATGGCCTTGGAAACAGTGTCAAAGCCTTTTGTGATGTTGGTAATTGTAAAGAATATCCGTCACTGTCAAAAAACTGACATGCGAAAAATAGAGCCTTCTTTACAGGTGTCTAAATGCCACTGGAAAAGTGTGTGTGTGTGTGTGCGGGGGAGTGTGTGAGAGAGAGGGAGAAAGACAGAGAAAGTTAGAGGAGGGGGAGAGAGAGGGACAAAGAGGGAGCGAGAGACAGAGGGGAGAAAAAACAGTAAGAGAGAGGCGAGAGAGAGAAAGAGAGAAAGAAAGACAGACAGAGGAGAGCAGAGAGAGGAGAGAGAGAGAACAAAGGATTTCAAGCCGTGTATGGTGAGATGTCGTGAGGGAAAAATCAACACTAGTAGATGGGAGTCCATAAATTATCAGTAATCAAAAGAGAACATCATGGTACAAAGGCTCAGATCAAAGAGCCATTGATGGCTTCATACTGTATGACTGGAAAATGGATTCCAAATGCTGTTGATCAATGGTGTACCAGTAGATGGCAGTATTAACCACTACTCCAGTCCCCACAGCCATAAATCACTAACCGGTATGAACGTTGGACCATTTGCGTATATTAGCCTGATGTCTTTAAGTGATGCAGATGGCACTCAATCTGAGTCCTCTATTTTCACATGCAGGGGTGGGAGGCAGAGGGGGCAAGAGGGAGTACTTAGGCAGCAGAAGAAATGTTCTGGGAGAACGGAAAAGTATGGCAAATGGAAATATGCGCTGTAGGCTATTTCTCGCATTACGTGCGCTGTGCCGTTCTGTCGAAGGGTATAGGATGTCAGTGTTGTTGTCTACAGTATCATAGTGCAGTGCTGCTGTCGAGTTTAGTCTTTCTACTGTCTGTTTGAGTGTAGTCATCCTCAGCTGGTTGGGCGTTCGTTCAGACAATGTTTAAAGGCACTAATCAGCGTCCAGGATCAAAGCAGTGCTGCCCGCTGCCCTTCACACACACAGTGTAATGATGGTGAGCCAACACATTAATATCCTGAACGCAGCCCTGCCCCAGAGAAGAGCAGCCTTTTGACCCCGACATCATCTGAGTTGACCCAGCCTTGACCCTGACATTATTTGTATTTTTGCACTGTCTCTATGCACACTCACAGGACTCTACACACTCATGCACTCCAACACACACACACACACACACACACACACACACACACACACACACACACACACACACACACACACACACACACACACACACACACACACACACACACACACAACACACATCATAATACACTGCTGCTATTCTGTTTATCATATATCCTGATGCCTAGTCGCCTTCCCCCTATACATATCTACCTCCATCACTCCAGTATCCCTGTCGCCTTACCCCTATACATATCTCCCCCCATCACTCCAGTATCCCTGTCCCCTTACCCCTATACATATCTACCTCCATCACTCCAGTATCCCTGTCCCCTTACCCCTATACATATCTAGCTCCATCACTCCAGTATCCCTGTCACCTTACCCCTATACATATCTACCTCTATCACTCCAGTATCCCTGTCACCTTACCCCTATACATATCTACATATCTAGTATCCCTGTCACCATCACTATCTACCCAGTATCCCTGTCACCTTACCCCTATACATATCTACCTCCATCACTCCAGTATCCCTGTCACCTTACCCCTATACATATCTACCTCCATCACTCCAGTATCCCTGTCACCTTACCCCTATACATATCTACCTCCATCACTCCAGTATCCCTGTCACCTTACCCCTATACATATCTACCTCCATCACTCCAGTATCCCTGTCCCCTTACCCCTATACATATCTACCTCTATCACTCCAGTATCCCTGTCGCCTTCCCCCTATACATATCTACCTCCATCACTCCAGTATCCCTGTCACCTTACCCCTATACATATCTACCTCTATCACTCCAGTATCCCTGTCGCCTTCCCCCTATACATATCTACCTCTATCACTCCAGTATCCCTGTCACCTTACCCCTATACATATCTACCTCCATCACTCCAGTATCCCTGTCACCTTACCCCTATACATATCTACCTCCATCACTCCAGTATCCCTGTCCCCTTACCCCTATACATATCTACCTCTATCACTCCAGTATCCCTGTCGCCTTCCCCCTATACATATCTACCTCCATCACTCCAGTATCCCTGTCCCCTTACCCCTATACATATCTACCTCCATCACTCCAGTATCCCTGTCACCTTACCCCTATACATATCTACCTCTATCACTCCAGTATCCCTGTCGCCTTACCCCTATACATATCTACCTCCATCACTCCAGTATCCCTGTCTTACCCCTATACATATCTACCTCCATCACTCCAGTATCCCCCTATACATATCTACCTCTATCACTCCAGTATCCCTGTCGCCTTCCCCCTATACATATCTACCTCCATCAATCCAGTATCCCTGTCGCCTTACCCCTATACATATCTACCCCCATCACTCCAGTATCCCTGTCACCTTCCCCCTATACATATCTACCTCCATCACTCCAGTATCCCTGTCCCCTTACCTCTATACATATCTACTATCACTCCAGTATCCCTGTCCCCTATACATATTTACCTCTATCACTCCAGTATCCCTGTCACCTTCCCCCTATACATACCTTCCTCTATCACTCCAGTATCCCTGTCGCCTTCCCCCTATACATATCTACCTCCATCACTCCAGTATCCCTGTCACCTTACCCCTATACATATCTACTTCCATCACTCCAGTATCCCTGTCCCCTTACCCCTATACATATCTACCTCCATCACTCCAGTATCCCTGTCGCCTTCCCCCTATACATATCTACCTCCATCACTCCAGTATCCCTGTCCCCTTACCCCTATACATATCTACTTCCATCACTCCAGTATCCCTGTCCCCTTACCCCTATACATATCTACCTCCATCACTCCAGTATCCCTGTCCCCTTCCCCCTATACATATCTACCTCCATCACTCCAGTATCCCTGTCGCCTTCCCCCTATACATATCTACCCCCATCACTCCAGTATCCCTGTCACCTTCCCCTATACATATCTACCCCCATCACTCCAGTATCCCTGTCACCTTCCCCCTATACATATCTACCTCCATCACTCCAGTATCCCTGTCCCTTACCTCTATACATATCTACTTCTATCACTCCAGTATCCCTGTCCCCTATATATATTTACCTCTATCACTCCAGTATCCCTGTCACCTTCCCCCTATACATACCTTCCTCTATCACTCCAGTATCCCTGTCGCCTTCCCCTATACATATCTACCTCCATCACTCCAGTATCCCTGTCCCCTTACCCCTATACATATCTACCTCCATCACTCCAGTATCCCTGTCACCTTCCCCCTATACATATCTACCCCCATCACTCCAGTATCCCTGTCCCCTTACCCCTATACATATCTACCTCCATCACTCCAGTATCCCTGTCCCCTTACCCCTATACATATCTACCTCCATCACTCCAGTATCCCTGTCACCTTCCCCCTATACATATCTACTTCTATCACTCCACTATCCCTGTCACCTTCCCCCTATACATATCTACCTCTATCACTCCAGTATCCCTGTCCCCTTACCCCTATACATATCTACTTCTATCACTCCAGTATCCCTGTCACCTTCCCCTATACATATCTACTTCTATCACTCCAGTATCCCTGTCACCTTCCCCCTATACATATCTACCTCACATTTAACATTTAAGTCATTTAGCAGACGCTCTTATCCAGAGCGACTTACAAATTGGTGCATTCACCTTATGACATCCAGTGGAACAGCCACTTTACAATAGTGCATCTAAATCTACCTCCATCTACTCCAGTATCCCTGTCCCCTTACCCCTATACATATCTACCTCCATCACTCCAGTATCCCTGTCACCTTCCCCCTATACATATCTACCTCCATCATTCCAGTATCCCTGTCACCTTCCCCCTATACATATCTACCTCCATCACTCCAGTATCCCTGTCACCTTCCCCTATACATACCTTCCTCTATCACTCCAGTATCCCTGTCCCCTTACCCCTATACATATCTACCTCCACCACTCCAGTATCCCTGTCACCTTCCCCCTATACATATCTACCCCCATCACTCCAGTATCCCTGTCCCCTTACCCCTATACATATCTACCTCCATCACTCCAGTATCCCTGTCACCTTACCCCTATATATATCTACCTCCATCACTCCAGTATCCCTGTCACCTTACCCCTATACATATCTACCTCTATCACTCCAGTATCCCTGTCACCTTACCCCTATACATATCTACCTCCATCACTCCAGTATCCCTGTCACCTTACCCCTATACATATCTACCTCCATCACTCCAGTATCCCTGTCCCCTTACCCCTATACATATCTACCTCTATCACTCCAGTATCCCTGTCGCCTTCCCCCTATACATATCTACCTCCATCACTCCAGTATCCCTGTCACCTTACCCCTATACATATCTACCTCTATCACTCCAGTATCCCTGTCGCCTTCCCCCTATACATATCTACCTCTATCACTCCAGTATCCCTGTCACCTTACCCCTATACATATCTACCTCCATCACTCCAGTATCCCTGTCACCTTACCCCTATACATATCTACCTCCATCACTCCAGTATCCCTGTCCCCTTACCCCTATACATATCTACCTCTATCACTCCAGTATCCCTGTCGCCTTCCCCCTATACATATCTACCTCCATCACTCCAGTATCCCTGTCCCCTTACCCCTATACATATCTACCTCCATCACTCCAGTATCCCTGTCACCTTACCCCTATACATATCTACCTCTATCACTCCAGTATCCCTGTCGCCTTCCCCCTATACATATCTACCTCCATCACTCCAGTATCCCTGTCGCCTTACCCCTATACATATCTACCTCTATCACTCCAGTATCCCTGTCGCCTTCCCCCTATACATATCTACCTCCATCAATCCAGTATCCCTGTCGCCTTACCCCTATACATATCTACCCCCATCACTCCAGTATCCCTGTCACCTTCCCCCTATACATATCTACCTCCATCACTCCAGTATCCCTGTCCCCTTACCTCTATACATATCTACTATCACTCCAGTATCCCTGTCCCCTATACATATTTACCTCTATCACTCCAGTATCCCTGTCACCTTCCCCCTATACATACCTTCCTCTATCACTCCAGTATCCCTGTCGCCTTCCCCCTATACATATCTACCTCCATCACTCCAGTATCCCTGTCACCTTACCCCTATACATATCTACTTCCATCACTCCAGTATCCCTGTCCCCTTACCCCTATACATATCTACCTCCATCACTCCAGTATCCCTGTCGCCTTCCCCCTATACATATCTACCTCCATCACTCCAGTATCCCTGTCCCCTTACCCCTATACATATCTACTTCCATCACTCCAGTATCCCTGTCCCCTTACCCCTATACATATCTACCTCCATCACTCCAGTATCCCTGTCCCCTTCCCCCTATACATATCTACCTCCATCACTCCAGTATCCCTGTCGCCTTCCCCCTATACATATCTACCCCCATCACTCCAGTATCCCTGTCACCTTCCCCCTATACATATCTACCCCCATCACTCCAGTATCCCTGTCACCTTCCCCCTATACATATCTACCTCCATCACTCCAGTATCCCTGTCCCCTTACCTCTATACATATCTACTTCTATCACTCCAGTATCCCTGTCCCCTATATATATTTACCTCTATCACTCCAGTATCCCTGTCACCTTCCCCCTATACATACCTTCCTCTATCACTCCAGTATCCCTGTCGCCTTCCCCCTATACATATCTACCTCCATCACTCCAGTATCCCTGTCCCCTTACCCCTATACATATCTACCTCCATCACTCCAGTATCCCTGTCACCTTCCCCCTATACATATCTACCCCCATCACTCCAGTATCCCTGTCCCCTTACCCCTATACATATCTACCTCCATCACTCCAGTATCCCTGTCCCCTTACCCCTATACATATCTACCTCCATCACTCCAGTATCCCTGTCACCTTCCCCCTATACATATCTACTTCTATCACTCCACTATCCCTGTCACCTTCCCCCTATACATATCTACCTCTATCACTCCAGTATCCCTGTCCCCTTACCCCTATACATATCTACTTCTATCACTCCAGTATCCCTGTCACCTTCCCCCTATACATATCTACTTCTATCACTCCAGTATCCCTGTCACCTTCCCCCTATACATATCTACCTCACATTTAACATTTAAGTCATTTAGCAGACGCTCTTATCCAGAGCGACTTACAAATTGGTGCATTCACCTTATGACATCCAGTGGAACAGCCACTTTACAATAGTGCATCTAAATCTACCTCCATCTACTCCAGTATCCCTGTCCCCTTACCCCTATACATATCTACCTCCATCACTCCAGTATCCCTGTCACCTTCCCCCTATACATATCTACCTCCATCATTCCAGTATCCCTGTCACCTTCCCCCTATACATATCTACCTCCATCACTCCAGTATCCCTGTCACCTTCCCCTATACATACCTTCCTCTATCACTCCAGTATCCCTGTCCCCTTACCCCTATACATATCTACCTCCACCACTCCAGTATCCCTGTCACCTTCCCCCTATACATATCTACCTCACATTTAACATTTAAGTCATTTAGCAGACGCTCTTATCCAGAGCGACTTACAAATTGGTGCATTCACCTTATGACATCCAGTGGAACAGCCACTTTACAATAGTGCATCTAAATCTACCCCCATCACTCCAGTATCCCTGTCACCTTCCCCTATACATATCTACCTCTATCACTCCAGTATCCCTGTCCCCTTCCCCCTATACATATCTTCCTCCATCACTCCAGTATCCCTGTCCCCTTCCCCCTATACATATCTACCTCCATCACTCCAGTATCCCTGTCCCCTTACCCCTATACATATCTACCTCCATCACTCCAGTATCCCTGTCACCTTCCCCCTATACATATCTACCTCTATCACTCCAGTATCCCTGTCCCCTTCCCCCTATACATATCTACCTCCATCACTCCAGTATCCCTGTCCCCTTACCCCTATACATATCTACCTCCATCACTCCAGTATCCCTGTCACCTTCCCCCTATACATATCTACCTCTATCACTCCAGTATCCCTGTCCCCTTACCCCTATACATATCTACCTCCATCACTCCAGTATCCCTGTCCCCTTACCCCTATACATATCTACCTCCATCACTCCAGTATCCCTGTCACCTTCCCCCTATACATATCTACCCCCATCACTCCAGTATCCCTGTCCCCTTACCCCTATACATATCTACCTCCATCACTCCAGTATCCCTGTCCCCTTACCCCTATACATATCTACCTCCATCACTCCAGTATCCCTGTCACCTTCCCCCTATACATATCTACCTCCATCACTCCAGTATCCCTGTCCCCTTACCCCTATACATATCTACCTCCATCACTCCAGTATCCCTGTCCCCTTACCCCTATACATATCTACCCCCATCACTCCAGTATCCCTGTCCCCTTACCCCTATACATATCTACCTCCATCACTCCAGTATCCCTGTCCCCTTACCCCTATACATATCTACCCCCATCACTCCAGTATCCCTGTCCCCTTACCCCTATACATATCTACCTCCATCACTCCAGTATCCCTGTCACCTTCCCCTATACATATCTACCTCCATCACTCCAGTATCCCTGTCACCTTCCCCTATACATATCTACCTCTATCACTCCAGTATCCCTGTCCCCTTCCCCCTATACATATCTACCTCCATCACTCCAGTATCCCTGTCCCCTTACCCCTATACATATCTACCTCCATCACTCCAGTATCCCTGTCACCTTCCCCCTATACATATCTACCTCTATCACTCCAGTATCCCTGTCCCCTTACCCCTATACATATCTACCTCCATCACTCCAGTATCCCTGTCCCCTTACCCCTATACATATCTACCTCCATCACTCCAGTATCCCTGTCACCTTCCTCCTATACATATCTACCTCCATCACTCCAGTATCCCTGTCCCCTTACCCCTATACATATCTACCTCCATCACTCCAGTATCCCTGTCCCCTTACCCCTATACATATCTACCCCCATCACTCCAGTATCCCTGTCCCCTTACCCCTATACATATCTACCTCCATCACTCCAGTATCCCTGTCCCCTTACCCCTATACATATCTACCCCCATCACTCCAGTATCCCTGTCCCCTTACCCCTATACATATCTACCTCCATCACTCCAGTATCCCTGTCACCTTCCCCTATACATATCTACCTCCATCACTCCAGTATCCCTGTCCCCTTACCCCTATACATATCTACCTCCATCACTCCAGTATCCCTGTCACCTTCCCCTATACATATCTACCTCCATCACTCCAGTATCCCTGTCACCTTCCCCTATACATATCTACCTCCATCACTCCAGTATCCCTGTCCCCTTACCCCTATACATATCTACCTCCATCACTCCAGTATCCCTGTCACCTTCCCCTATACATATCTACCCCCATCACTCCATATCCCTGCACATTGTAAATTTGATACTGGAACTGACCCTGTATATAGTATGCTTACTTACTTACTTTATCGTGTTCTTCTTATTTTTATTTCTCGTGTGTTTTCGTTATACCTTATGTTATGTTTAGCACTACATCGATATCGAATACAATTACTGAATTGTTGTGTTTAGAGCTGGCGAGAAAGGCGTTTCACTGTACGTGTGTACGTGACATTAAAACCTGAAACCTGAATCAGACGGGCTCGCTATTTAAAGGGAAACGCTTAAGCTTTTAGTGGCCATTTCACAAATAACATCTTGGGTTAGGAAGGTTATGTATTTGCCATAAGTGTATTTGCTTAAAACGCCACAATACAATAACAGATCATGCTACTTTGGTTGAAGGTTTATGAATATGGCAACAATATGGCAGATGCCGTGTGGGGATTCAGTACGCAGGCATTTCAAAACATTCACTTCTTTCAACCCCTATCAGCTCCCCCTATACAGCCCTCAGTATACCCCTTGTCTGAACATAGACATCACATTAAAGACAGCAGATTCTCCACAGATACATATGTTAGGCCACTAATCCCCACTCTGTCACGCAGCAGAGGAGAGAACAAAACCGGCAGAAGTCTGAAAATGCCATTTCACTGTACTCCCTTTGCCAACCTCCCCTGTAGTTATTTAGCATATATCCCCACCTTCGAGGAATCTCATATTCGTGCTTTGATGATAGAAGGCAGCAACCTGCTAAGTGCGAGCATTAAAATGTATCACTTAGATTAATACATCCCTTTGAACACGAGCAACTGTCGGAAAAGGAGAAAAATCAAACACTTCATTTTCTACGTAGAGGCGGAGCCCGAGAAAGAGGTAAAAGAGAGAGCGAGAGCAGACATAGAGGTGTAACATTTCAGGCAGACTCGGTGCCTCAGTCTTGGATGGACTCAACTAATAAATCAAAAAATGGACAACCTGACCAGAGAGGTCTAGGATCTTTAACAGTTTGCAGTTCTCCCACAGAGAGGTGGATGTCCTGAAAGAGACTGGTAGCCAGATGACAACAAACTGTGAATCCAAGCGAGACGGCATAAGCACTGTCTGTGAATCATCATTACAGATGACTGGGGAAACAGAGAGACACAATCCAGGACGAGTAACATGGTTGTGGATGGCATAGAGTCTTCACAAGAGACCTGGATGGAGTCTGAGGAGAAAGTCTGAGGAAAAATGTTCACTGAAAAGCTGCAGGTCAGAGGAAGATTGAGGTGGAGCGCGCCCACAGGTCTGGAAAACCTGCAACCAACCCAGATGACACACCCAGGCTAATAGTGGTCAAGTTCCTAAGGTTTAAGAACAAGATGGCTGTTCTGGAGAGAGCCAAGAACTTGAGAGGAACCAACATCTTCCTTAATGAGGACGACTCGAAAGTTTTACACCAGAGGCGGAAATAACTTATCCCAGCCATGAAAGCTGCCAGAGAGCGTGGGGACATTGCTTACATCCACTACAACAGGCTCATTGAGTGAGAGAGCCTAGCTTCCGGGAGTGAGAGAGCCTAGCTTCCGGGAGTGAGAGAACCTAGCTTCCGGGAGTGAGAGAGCCTAGCTTCCGGGAGTGAGAGAGCCTAGTTTCCGGGAGTGAGAGAGCCTAGTTTCCGGGAGTGAGAGAGCCTAGCTTCCGGGAGTGAGAGAGCCTAGCTTCCGGGAGTGAGAGAGCCTAGCTTCCGGGAGTGAGAGAGCCTAGTTTCCGGGAGTGAGAGAACCCAAACACACACATACACTAACAAGTGCCTGATTGACTGACTCTATTAGCCCGAACAATGTCCTTGCCAACCATTGTGTGTTTATTTTTTGTTTTTCTTCATATTATGTCCATCTCCGATACCCACGAAAGAGTTTAAAATAGCATATCTTAATATACACGAGTGTACAAAGCATTCAGAACACTCTTTCCTAACTCTTTCCATGACATACAGTGCATTAGGAAAAGTATTCAAACCCCTTGACTTTTTCCACATTTTGTTACATTACAGCCTTGTACCCCATAAAACACAATACCTCATAATGACAAAGTAAAAACAGGTTTTAAGAAATGTTTGCAAATAAAAAAATTAAAAAGTATTACATAAGTATTCAGACCATTTGCTAAGAGACTCGAAATTGAGCTCTGGTGCATCCTGTTTTCCATTGATCATCCTTGAGATGTTTCTACAACTTGATTGGAGTCCACCTGTGGTAAATTCAATTGATTGGACATGATTTAGAAAGATACACACCCATCTATACAAGGTCCCACAGTTGACAGTGCATGTCAGAGCAAAAACCGAGCAATGAAGTCGAAGGAATTGTCCGTGGACATCCGAGACAGGATTGTGTCAAGGCACAGATCTGGGGAAGGGTACCAAAACATTTCTGCAGCATTGAAGGTCTCGAAGAACACATTGGCCTCCATCATTCTTAAATGGAAGAAGCAAGGAACCACCAAGACTCTTCCTAGAGCTGGCTGCCCGTCCGAAATTGTGGGGAGAAGGGCCTTGGTCAGGGAGATGATCAAGAACCTGATGGTCACTCTGACAGAGCTCCTGAGTTCCTCTGTGGAGATGGGTGAACCTTACAGAAGGACTCCACCAATCAGGCCTTTATGGTAGAGTGGCCAGACGGAAGCCACTACTCAGTAAAAGGCACATGACAGCCCGCTTGGAGTTTGCCAAAAGGCACCTAAAGGACACTCCGAGCATGAGAAACAAGATTGAAACCAAGATTGAACTCTTTGGCCTGAATGCCAAGTGTCACGTCTGGAGGAAACCTGGCACCATACCTACGGTGAAGGATGGTGGTGGCAGCATCATGCTGTGGAGATGTGTTTCAGCAGCAGGGACTGGGAGACTAGTCAGGATTGAGGGAAAGATGAATGGATAAAAGTACAGAGAGATCATTGATGGAAACCTGCTTCAAAACACTCTGGACCTCAGACTGGGGTGAAGATTCACCTTCCAGCAGGACAACGACCCTGAGCACACAGCCAAGACAAGGCAGGAGAGGCTTCAGGACAACTCTTTGAAAGTCCTTGAGTGGCCCAGCCAGATCCTGGACATCCAACCTGACAGAGCTTGAGAGGATCTACAGAGAAGTATGGGAGAAACCCCCCAAATACAGGTGTGCTAAGCTTGTAGCGTCATACCCAAGAAAACTCAACGTTGTAATCGCTGCCAAAGGTGCTTCAACAAAGTACAAAGAGTAAAGGTTCTGAATACTTACGTAAATGTGATATTTCAGTTTATTATTAATACATTTGCAAACATTTCTGAAAACCTATTTTGGCTTTTTTATTAATGTGTGTAGATTCAATTTTTTTCTACCATTTTCGAATAAGGCTGTAACGTAACAAAATGTGGAAAAGGTCAAGGGGTATGCATTTTTTCAGAATGCACTGTAGACTGACCTGGTGAATCCAGGTGAAAGCTATGATTCTTTATTGATGTCACTTGTTAAATCTACTTCAATCAGTGTAGATGAAGGGAAGGAGACAGGTTAAAGAAGGATTTCCAAGCCTTGAGACAATTGAGACATGGACTTTGTATGTGTGCCATTCAGAGGGTGAATGGGCAAGACAAAAGGGTATGGTAGCCAGGCACACCCGTTTGAGTGTGTCAAGAACTGCAACGTTGCTGGGTTTTTCACACTCAACAGTTTCCCATGAGTATCAAGAATGGTTCACCACCCAAAGGACATCCAGCCAATTTGACACAACTGTGGGAAGCATTGGGGTCAACATGGGCTAGTGTCCCTGTGGAACGCCTTCGACACCTTGTAGAGCCCATGCCCGTGTGAATTATGGCTGTTCTGAGGGCAAATGGGATGCAACTGAATATTATGTTAATATTAACGTTTCACCCAGTGTATGTAGCCTTAGAAATAAGATTCATGAAATCAATAACTTGCTAAGATCAGATAACATTAATATACTGTCCATCTTTGAGACTCAGAGAATTCCTTTGATTATACAGCAGTAGCAATGCAGGGATATAAGATCCACAGAAGAGACAGGAATGCCTATGGGGGAGGTGTTGCTGCATATATTCAGAGCCATATTCCTGTAAAGCTTGGAGAGGATCTTATGTCTAATGCTGGTGAAGTGTTGTGGTTGCAGGTTCACCTGCCTCATCTAAAGCCTATTATTTTGGGGTGATGTTCGAGGCCACCAACTGTTAACATTCATTATCTGGATATGTGTCCAATGCTTGATACATTGTTTGATTTTAACAGAGAGTTGAATTGTTCATGAAGCTGTCCACTCGAGAGGAAGCTACTCATTATAACCAGTGTCTGTAATCTAGTTCAGGTTATTAATCAACCTACCAGGCTATATACAAACAGTACAGGAACTATATCATCCATGTGTATTGATCACATTTTCACCAATGCTGTAGAGCTCTGCTCTGAAGCTGTATCCATACATATTGGATGTACTGGCCATAATATAGTGTCCATAGAAAAGCCAAAGTTCCAAAGGCTGGGCCTAAAATAGTGTATAAGAGATCATACAAAGCTTTCGCCCTGACCTTAGATACTTTTTTATGTCTCTATTTTGGTTTGGTCAGGGCATGAGTTGGGGTGGGCATTCTATGTTTTGTGTTCTATGTTTTCTATTTCTGTGTGTTTGGCCAGGTGTGGTTCTCAATCAGAGGCAGCTGTCTATCGTTGTCTCTGATTGAGAACCATACTTAGGTAGCCTTTTCCCACCTGTGTTTTGTGGGTAGTTATTTTCTGTTTTTGTGTCTGCACCAGACAGAACGGTTTCAGTTCGTTCGTTCTCTTTGTTGTTTTTGTATTTCAGTGTTCAGTTCTATTAAAATATCATGAACTCTTACCACGCTGAGCTTTGGTCCACTTCTTCAAACAGCCATTACACAATGTTAAATATAGAAAAATATCTGTTGGTTTGATATGTGTAATGTGGAGCACCCAGATGCTGCACTTGATGCATTTATGAAATAGTTTCTTCCAGTTATTTATAAGCATGCAACTATTACGAAACGGACTGTTACAACTGTTAAGGCTCCATGGATTGATGAGGAATTGAAAAGATGTATTGTTGAGAGGGACGAGGCAAAAGGAGTGAGGAATAAGCCTGGTGGCACATCTGATTGGTAAATGTACTGTAAATTGAGAAATGTGACTCAACTGAACAAAAACAAATGGTATTAAAAAACCAATATAAATTACATAAAGAATGATGTGAAAAAGCTTTAGGTTTTCTTTAATGGAATGTTAAACATGTAAAGTATGGTGCACCGCAGGGAAGCTCTCTTGGTACTCTTTTCTATTTTTAACAATGATCTGCCACTGGCATTAAACAAAACCTGTGTATGTATTTAGTGAAATCAATGCAGCCCTAAACAGAGTTTGTCAGTTTTAGAATGGCTTGCTGGTAATAACCTAGTCCTGAACATCTCTCAAACTAAGAGCATTGTATATGTTACAAATCATTCACTAAATTCTAGACAGCTGAATCTGATGATGAATAATGTGGCTGTTGAGCAAGTTGAGGAGGTCACATCACTTTGTGTTACCTTGAAATGTAAACTGTCATGGTTGATTCAATGGTTATAAAGACGCGGCACTGACACACATACTTACCCCACCAGAAATGCCACCAGGGGTCTTTTCACAGTCCCCAAATCCAGAACCAATTAAAAAAACCTACAGTATTATATAGAGCCATGATTGCATGGAACTCCCTTCCATCAAAGATTACTAAAGTGATCAGCAAACAGATAAAGCAACAACACCTCTCCCCTATTTGACATAGATATTATGTGTATATACTGATATGTACCGTGTGCCGTTTTACATTTATGTAATTCTGTCCTTGAACTGTTCTTGTCTATTAACATAATGTATTATTTAATGTTTCATGTTTTGTGTGGACCCCAGGAAGAGTAGCTGCTGCTATCGTAACAGCTAATGGGGATCCTAATAAAATACCAAATCCCTGTGGACTGGGGTAAGACAGTGGCAGGCTGGCAGCGTAGAGACAATGAGCACCAACATGATAGAAGTGCACTACCAGCCAAGGGTAAGAGGGCCAGTCAGGGTGAAAACAGATAGTCAATCAGCCAAGGTACGCGATACGAGAGAGAGCAGAGAGACAGAAAGGTAGAGAGGGGGAGCTACCACAGGAGGCTAGGGGGAGTGAAAGAAGGAGGGTGAGGCATGGCAGGGTACAGGGCAGTGATTATGGAGGACAATTGGAAATAAGGTTGACACTTTATTTGACAGGGTATATATAAGGTCTTTATGCACTGTCATCTGACCAAATAACTATGTAAAAGCATCATTGCGAATCGGAAGGTGGAGCAATGTTTGCAAATGCCTGGTTGCTAGATGCTTGTTATGCAGATACTGTAAAGACCTCATGCATATACCTCGCCATTAAAGTGTGTCTCGTGAAAAAAAGAAGAATAAAGGAATGGATACATAAATAAAAACAATAACTCACATGGATATCCCAAATCAATCTTGTCTTTGTTGAATTCAGAGGACTTCTGATAAAAGGAACCTTGGGGAGAGGAGGGAGAGGAGGGAGAGGGGGAGGAGGTGGGACGGGAGGATGAAAATCAAATTTAAAATAAACCGAAAAACAAACAATGCAACAGAGAAGGCATGAGGAATGATGGCACAGGGAAACAATCTCTCTTGATTTGGACGCTCCCCTCTCCTCTCTCAGTCTCTATGGGCCGTGTGTGGAGAGAGGGATGAGAGGAGCAGGGGCGTTGGAGGAGAGGAAGAGAGGAGGAGGGCCTGTGGGGAAGTGGTGTTATCCATCAGCTGCATAGGTTTAGTGCTCTTTAGCAGCACTAGGGAATGGCTGTGGGGAGAGGAGGAGAGGAGGAATGGAGAGGAGGAGAGGAGGAGGGGAGGAGGAGAGGAGGAATGGAGAGGAGGATGGGAGGAGGAGCTAGCTGAGGCTGATAGACAGCAGGAGAATGGCAGGGTCAATAGCACCGACAGCGCTGCATCTGTCACAGCTGGGCTGGGAATCACCTCCCACATTAGAGGTGAGGGGTAGAGGGATGGTCGAGCTGTATGAGGGAAGGTCAAAATGGAAATGACTGAACACACCACACATATCCCTACTGTGTTGACACTTACTGTGCTTTAAAGGCCTAAACCCAACGTCACAAAAACAATCAACACCCC
The DNA here is from genome assembly GCF_023373465.1 of Oncorhynchus keta. NCBI lineage: Eukaryota > Metazoa > Chordata > Actinopteri > Salmoniformes > Salmonidae > Oncorhynchus > Oncorhynchus keta. The sequence goes on from NC_068429.1 coordinate 37,855,720, forward strand.
AGAGAACGCACACTAAACACACACAGACACGTTTCCAGGAACACACACAGTCACACGCATCACTCCATCACCTGGGACATACACAAACAGACAAACAATGAGCTCCTGATGGAGAGGAAGAGGGGGGATAGGTAGACAAGTCAATGGACAGTCAAATCTATAGTGTGATAGATGGGGCGAGTGTGTACATGTAATCAGACTGAGGAGACCGAGACAGAGAGCCGGGGGAGTTGACTGTCAGAACAGGCCTAAATGATGGGACCTCCGGACCCATCCTGCTTAGTTATATTCATGCTGAGTGAGTCTGTTGCCACTGTAAAAAAAACCTGCTTTAGCTAGAGCTTCCTAAAGGAAACC
>NC_068429.1:37861076-37886076 GCF_023373465.1 Oncorhynchus keta
AGTTTGATGACGCGTATATGAGGTTGATGACGCGTATATGAGGTTGATGACACGTATATGAGGTTGATGACACGTATATGAGGTTGATGACGCGTATATGAGTTTGATGACACGTATATGAGGTTGATGACACGTATATGAGGTTGATGACACGTATATGAGGTTGATGACACGTATATGAGGTTGATGACGCGTATATGAGTTTGATGACGCGTATATGAGTTTGATGACGCGTATATGAGTTTGATGACGCGTATATGAGGTTGATGACACGTATATGAGGTTGATGACACGTATATGAGGTTGATGACACGTATATGAGTTTGATGACGCGTATATGAGGTTGATGACACGTATATGAGGTTGATGACACGTATATGAGGTTGATGACACGTATATGAGGTTGATGACGCGTATATGAGGTTGATGACACGTATATGAGGTTGTTGACGCGTATATGAGGTTGATGACGCGTATATGAGGTTGATGACGCGTATATGAGTTTGATGACACGTATATGAGGTTGATGACACGTATATGAGGTTGATGACACGTATATGAGGTTGATGACGCGTATATGAGTTTGATGACGCGTATATGAGGTTGATGACGCGTATATGAGTTTGATGACACGTATATGAGGTTGATGACACGTATATGAGGTTGATGACGCGTATATGAGGTTGATGACGCGTATATGACTTTGATGACACGTATATGAGGTTGATGACACGTATATGAGGTTGATGACGCGTATATGACTTTGATGACACGTATATGAGGTTGATGACACGTATATGAGGTTGATGACGCGTATATGAGGTTGATGACGCGTATATGAGGTTGATGACGCGTATATGAGGTTGATGACGCGTATATGAGGTTGATGACGCGTATATGAGTTTGATGACGCGTATATGAGGTTGATGACGCGTATATGAGTTTGATGACGCGTATATGAGTTTGATGACGCGTATATGAGTTTGATGACGCGTATATGAGTTTGATGACGCGTATATGAGGTTGATGACGCGTATATGAGTTTGATGACGCGTATATGAGTTTGATGACGCGTATATGAGGTTGATGACGCGTATATGAGGTTGATGACGCGTATATGAGGTTGATGACGCGTATATGAGTTTGATGACGCGTATATGAGTTTGATGACGCGTATATGAGGTTGATGACGCGTATATGAGTTTGATGACGCGTATATGAGGTTGATGACGCGTATATGAGTTTGATGACGCGTATATGAGTTTGATGACGCGTATATGAGTTTGATGACGCGTATATGAGGTTGATGACGCGTATATGAGGTTGATGACGCGTATATGAGTTTGATGACGCGTATATGAGGTTGATGACGCGTATATGAGGTTGATGACGCGTATATGAGGTTGATGACGCGTATATGAGTTTGATGACGCGTATATGAGGTTGATGACACGTATATGAGTTTGATGACGCGTATATGAGGTTGATGACGCGTATATGAGGTTGATGACGCGTATATGAGGTTGATGACGCGTATATGAGGTTGATGACGCGTATATGAGTTTGATGACACGTATATGAGGTTGATGACACGTATATGAGGTTGATGACACGTATATGAGGTTGATGACGCGTATATGAGTTTGATGACGCGTATATGAGGTTGATGACGCGTATATGAGTTTGATGACACGTATATGAGGTTGATGACACGTATATGAGTTTGATGACGCGTATATGAGGTTGATGACGCGTATATGACTTTGATGACACGTATATAAGGTTGATGACACGTATATGAGGTTGATGACACGTATATGACTTTGATGACACGTATATGAGGTTGATGACACGTATATGACTTTGATGACGCGTATATGAGGTTGATGACGCGTATATGAGGTTGATGACGCGTATATGAGGTTGATGACGCGTATATGAGTTTGATGACGCGTATATGAGTTTGATGACGCGTATATGAGGTTGATGACGCGTATATGAGTTTGATGACGCGTATATGAGTTTGATGACGCGTATATGAGTTTGATGACGCGTATATGAGTTTGATGACGCGTATATGAGGTTGATGACGCGTATATGAGTTTGATGACGCGTATATGAGGGTTGATGACGCGTATATGAGGTTGATGACGCGTATATGAGGTTGATGACGCGTATATGAGGTTGATGACGCGTATATGAGTTTGATGACGCGTATATGAGGTTGATGACGCGTATATGAGGTTGATGACGCGTATATGAGGTTGATGACGTATATGAGTTTGATGACGCGTATATGAGTTTGATGACGCGTATATGAGTTTGATGACGCGTATATGAGGTTGATGACGCGTATATGAGGTTGATGACGCGTATATGAGTTGATGACAGCGTATATGAGGTTGATGACGCGTATATGAGGTTGATGACGCGTATATGAGGTTGATGACGCGTATATGAGTTGATGACGCGTATATGAGTTTGATGACGCGTATATGAGTTTGATGACGCGTATATGAGTTTGATGACGCGTATATGAGGTTGATGACGCGTATATGAGGTTGATGACACGTATATGAGGTTGATGACGCGTATATGAGGTTGATGACGCGTATATGAGGTTGATGACGCGTATATGAGGTTGATGACACGTATATGAGGTTGATGACACGTATATGAGGTTGATGACACGTATATGAGGTTGATGACACGTATATGAGGTTGATGACACGTATATGAGGTTGATGACGCGTATATGAGTTTGATGACGCGTATATGAGTTTGATGACGCGTATATGAGTTTGATGACGCGTATATGAGGTTGATGACGCGTATATGAGGTTGATGACACGTATATGAGTTGATGACACGTATATGAGGTTGATGACGCGTATATGAGGTTGATGACACGTATATGAGGTTGATGACACGTATATGAGGTTGATGACACGTATATGAGGTTGATGACACGTATATGAGGTTGATGACACGTATATGAGGTTGATGACGCGTATATGAGTTGATGACGCGTATATGAGTTTGATGACACGTATATGAGGTTGATGACACGTATATGAGGTTGATGACACGTATATGAGGTTGATGACGCGTATATGAGTTTGATGACGCGTATATGAGGTTGATGACGCGTATATGAGTTTGATGACACGTATATGAGGTTGATGACACGTATATGAGGTTGATGACGCGTATATGAGGTTGATGACGCGTATATGACTTTGATGACACGTATATGAGGTTGATGACACGTATATGAGGTTGATGACACGTATATGACTTTGATGACACGTATATGAGGTTGATGACACGTATATGACTTTGATGACGCGTATATGACTTTGATGACACGTATATGAGTTTGATTGACACGCGTATATGAGTTTGATGACGCGTATATGATGTTGATGACGCGTATATGAGGTTGATGACACGTATATGAGGTTGATGACGCGTATATGAGGTTGATGACGCGTATATGAGTTTGATGACGTATATGAGTTTGATGACGCGTATATGAGTTTGATGACGCGTATATGAGTTTGATGACGCGTATATGAGTTTGATGACGCGTATATGAGTTTGATGACGCGTATATGAGGTTGATGACGCGTATATGAGGTTGATGACGCGTATATGAGTTTGATGACGCGTATATGAGTTTGATGACGCGTATATGAGTTTGATGACGCGTATATGAGTTTGATGACGCGTATATGAGGTTGATGACGCGTATATGAGGTTGATGACGCGTATATGAGGTTGATGACGCGTATATGAGTTTGATGACGCGTATATGAGTTTGATGACGCGTATATGAGTTTGATGACGCGTATATGAGTTTGATGACGCGTATATGAGTTTGATGACGCGTATATGAGGTTGATGACGCGTATATGAGGTTGATGACGCGTATATGAGTTTGATGACGCGTATATGAGGTTGATGACGCGTATATGAGGTTGATGACGCGTATATGAGTTTGATGACGCGTATATGAGTTTGATGACGCGTATATGAGGTTGATGACGCGTATATGAGGTTGATGACGCGTATATGAGGTTGATGACGCGTATATGAGTTTGATGACGCGTATATGAGTTTGATGACGCGTATATGAGTTTGATGACGCGTATATGAGGTTGATGACGCGTATATGAGGTTGATGACGCGTATATGAGGTTGATGACGCGTATATGAGGTTGATGACGCGTATATGAGGTTGATGACGCGTATATGAGGTTGATGACGCGTATATGAGTTTGATGACGCGTATATGAGTTTGATGACGCGTATATGAGTTTGATGACGCGTATATGAGTTTGATGACGCGTATATGAGGTTGATGACGCGTATATGAGTTTGATGACGCGTATATGAGTTTGATGACGCGTATATGAGGTTGATGACGCGTATATGAGTTTGATGACGCGTATATGAGTTTGATGACGCGTATATGAGGTTGATGACGCGTATATGAGTTTGATGACGCGTATATGAGTTTGATGACGCGTATATGAGTTTGATGACGCGTATATGAGTTTGATGACGCGTATATAGTAGCAATTCAGCGTGAGCAACATTGCTATGCGTCAGACTAATTAGTTCATCAACACAATCAGATGGATTACATTTTGCAATGTTTAAAATTAATTAAACCCCCCCCCCCCAACAAAAAAAATGAGATCAAACTGGAACGGAATCTAAGGGTATCTATTAGTGCTGATCCCAGACCAGCGTAGAGAGAGGAAAATCAGTGGGCGAGGTGAGTTCAGATTGCACACATCTTCCATTCCCAATCATATTTGCCATAATGTGAGCTTTTAGATAATGGGCCGCTCTCCTAAATGCGGGTGGAGATGGTTATTAGCGTTGACATAAGTGGCTTCACCCTCTTAGCTTTCCTAAAATCAATCCAGGGAAGGATCCTAAATCTATATGGATATGGGTTTATATCCTCTGCAAACTGGCCATTAATCTAACAGAGAACTAATGCTTCTGCAATGGGCTTAGTCTGGGAAAGAGAGAGAGAGAGAGCGGGCGACCGGGAGAGGGAAAGAAAAAGAGAGAGAGAGAGAGAGAGAGAGAGAGAGAGAGAGCGGGCGAGGGGGAGAGGGAAAGAAAAAGAGAGAGAGAGAGAGCGATGGAAGGAGAGGGAGCTTCACGAGGGCTTCACAGCACGCTGAGATAAAAAAAAATATTTTTTTAAAAGGCTGAAGAAAATGTTTGTTCCATCTCAAAGCTGCTATTTGAACCTGCATTTAAAACAACAGATCAACCACCAGTTCAGTGTGACAAAGCTGTACACACACAGCTTATCCATCTGGCTAAATATGCACTAGTAATCAGTAAATGTACCACTGTTTGTATTCATTATATTAGTGGCAGTCACATCATCTGGGTCATACCAGTCAGACATAGGTACAATCTACATATCAGGATGGAATGTGGTGACTATATAGGTCATATTCATGGTATGGAGCAGCTATGTCTGCAAGTCTATTGGCTACTGTACAACATATGATATTAGTGGAATGCATGTGACCATCTGCATCCGATACAGCACAGGACATGTAAAGACTGTCTGGGTTCCATTAGTGTCATAGAGAACATCTGGAACGTCTGCATGGTGTTATTGGAGTACGGTGACCGTCTGGGTTCTATTAGTGTCACACTGGAACCGTAGAGGGAACCATAGGCAGTGTGTGGGCTTCTCACCCTAAAGACTTTATTAGGAAGGGAGTGATTTAAAAAAAGTCTCGCCCCTGACTTTTAATTTGACAAGAACACTCTTGCTCCTGCCTACAGCGCTCTCCCCCTTTCTCTCTCTCTCGCTCCTTCTCTCCCTCCCTCTCAGAATTAGCAGATAAGCACGACTTCAAAGTAGGAAAGGTTTTACCCTGCGAGTCTGCAGCACACAGAACAAAGCAGCGAAAAGCTACAGTATGTTTCCGATCTCTGCAGCTCTCTGACTGTAGAAAAAGGGAAAAGGAGGCAGGATTGTTGGCTCAACTGAACTGTGTGTTTCTCGGCTCTCTCAAAAAAAAAACTTCTCAAAGAGCATTTCTCCGCCTACGGAAAATCTCCAGCGGTCCCGACCACAAGCTGTGTTTAGGCTCTTCAAGAGGAGTTAAGAGCAAAACAATAACATTTATAGAATGATTGCGGAGCACTAGGAGGAAACGCCAGGATATTCGACTGCCTTTCCCCCCAGTTGTAATACTTGTTGGGAGAGAGCTACAGGGAAACAAATACTAGCCTGCTTGTCAACACATATAACTGGGCATTCAGGAAAAGCAGCATGTCTGTGCTTGTGTGACATTGGGGCTCCCAATTTTCCTCTCATTGGACCGATGGAATCCCGTGCTTTTTAAATTAGAGCAGCAATCACAGCAGCCCTGCAATTATGAGATTCCCTGTAAGTACATTATAATCACTTATCATTATTTTAAATATAGCTCCTGAATGCCCACTCTGTGACAAGAGTAATAGCTTACAGTAATGCTGCCTGGTGGTGTGGTGACGAGGCTGTTGTTTAACACACACTGACTACTCTAGATGTACTCCCTGGGGCCCAGGGCGGAACAAAGATACACATTGTCTCCTGTCTTTGTGTCATTTCACTCCAAAAAGGTGGATAGTGTGTGTGACGGAAAGAGAAAAAGTGTGTGTGTGTGGTAAGTGTATGTTAGTGCAAGGATGTGAGTGTGAAACAGCGGAGAGAAAGGGATACAGGGGAAGTGGGTGGAGGTGTCTTGTGGGAGTGCAGTGAGAAACAGGATGGCTCCTAACCACAGACAGACAGACAGACAGACAGACAGACAGACAGACAGACAGACAGACAGACAGACAGACAGACAGACAGACAGACAGACAGACAGACAGACAGACAGACAGACAGACAGACAGACAGACAGACAGACAGACAGACAGACAGACAGACAGACAGACAGACAGACAGACAGACAGACAGACAGACAGACAGACAGACAGACAGACAGACAGACAGACAGACAGACAGACAGACAGACAGACAGACAGACAGACAGACAGACAGACAGACAGACAGACAGACAGACAGACAGACAGACAGACAGACACAGACAGACAGACAGACAGACAGACAGACAGACAGACAGACAGACAGACAGACAGAGAGGGATTACGTTATAATGCATTGGGTTCCTACAGAATCAGACAGAGGAGGGTAGGATAGAGTGAGGATGGTAATCATGTACTGTACTCACTCTGCATACACAGGCCATCGGTGCAGTTCTTGGACTGAAGCACCATGCCCTCACAGTCCTTCCCCCCGTTTTTGGGCACCGGGGCGCTGCACTCCCTCCTCCTCCAGTGGGTACACTCTGTCCCACACGTGGACCATTTACTCCACTCTGTCCACAGACCATCCACTAACACACAGAGGGGAGGGAGGAAGTGGGGGGCGGGGGGCATGGTGGTGGGGAGGGAGGGAGGGAGGAGAGGGTGAGAAGGCATGGAGGGTGGGAGTGAGAGTGTGCGAGATTGGGTGCATGAGTGTGTGACAATTAGTGGGAAAGAAACGGGGTGGGGTGGGTCAGGGCGGAGTGGGGTGGGTAAGAGTGAGAGTAAGAATGATAGATATCTATATTTATGACAATACATAGTGCTCTGTTTGTGTTGTCCAGTAAATTGCACTCCCCTGCTCCATAAGGGTTGTGACAAGTGGTGCAGTAACTACCTGGGCACAGTGGGTTACATGCCAGCTTCTGAATGCCTTGCCCGTCACAGATGGCACCCCCGTTGAGCGGTGCTGGGTTGGTGCAGCTCCGCGTGCGCTTCTGGTAGCCACGGCCACAGCGACTGTTACACACCGTCCACTCTGTCCATGTTGACCAGGCGCCATTCACTGTAGAAAAACCACAACAAGATGTTTAACACTTTAGCAAATACAATCGTTGTCCTTTTTATAGTGGCATTGAGTGAGTCTTGGAGAATGTGAGTGTTTTCCACCGGCCCTTTTTTGCTCGAATGAACATGGCATTGAAGAATCTGTAGCACACTTGGGTTCTCCCCTGTTAGCACTGTTTATTAGTTAGCTATGTGGACAGGCTATTCTGGCTGCTGCTGTTCGAATCTTCTGAATCCCTCAAATCCTTTCTTCCTTTCCTCCAATTCCATCTGCGTCTCAGTCGAGATCCAGAGCAGAATGACAGTGGGGTGTGTGGCTGAGAACACGACTGTGGCATTTCAGATGTAAGGAGCTGGAGGCCCCTCAGAGCTTACGATGAGTGAAGCCCCAAGCATCAGACTCCACGGGAGCAGAGCCAAAGCCCTGCCTTTCTTCACTGTCTCTTTCTTTACTTATGGGGTTTTATTACTCTTCCTCCTTCTCTGTCTCTCTCTTTTTCTTTCCATCCAACCCTCTCTCTGCGTGTCCTCCCCAGCCCTTTCCAGGATTCCTTGTTGTGGTGCAGGCTGGAAAACCACTGGGCTGGTCTGTCTCCTCTGGTAACGAGGGAAACTCTCTCGCTCCCTCTCCCTGTCCGTCTGTCCGTCTGTCCGCCTGTCCGTCTGTCTGCCTGTCTGTCCGTCTGTCTGTCTGCCTGCATACAGGGAAGGGGGATGGGGAAGAGGGACTGATGCAATCCAGGCAGAGAAAGTGGCTTCTGGTGTATTCTTTTAAGGATGAGCCAACATCAAAGCTGTCTTCCGGCGCACTCACTCAATCCTCCCAGACTGCATTAGTGAAGGGAAAAGCCTAGCAGGGACAGCGACCCCAGTCCCTGAAGACCCCAAAGTCTGCTGACACAGACACACACACACACACACACACACACACACACACACACACACACACACACACACACACACACACACACACACACACACACACACACACACACACACACACACACACACACACACACACTTGCTCTGCTTCACCCTCATACTGGACTGGACTCATCTAAGCCACACATGCTGCTCTTGCCTGTCAGAATGGACAACTAAAATAGATAAATTAACAAATAGGACACCAACAATAACTTAGGACCCCCTAATCCCCCATAATCCTCCATGGCAGGGCCAGTGTGTGTGATTTATGGATGATGTGCAGTGCCGGGAGACACTGGAGGGATGGAAGGAGAGATGGATTTGAAACCTGACCCTGGTGACATCATCAATTCCTGCAAACCTCCACCCATTCTGGTCCGGTTTTCTGCTGTGTGTATCGTGTGTGCGCGCTCACTGCCACGTGCGTGTATTTGTGTAGGAGGTTGAGGCTATAAAACAGCCTCGTGTCTGTTAGCTGATGATTAGCTAGACTGACAGACTGACAGACTGATTTAATAACCTGAGGTTTAGCCACTTCACATGCTGGGTGGGAGTAGTTACGTTCCTCCCAGGGTGGAAGAAGTCCTGAGGCCTGAATGTCTGTGCTGTCACGCGTGTCTAATCCCCTAAGGGGAGACTGGGGAGCAGAGAGGTACAGTGTTTATCAGGACTCAGGAGAGGGTGAGGATTCCTGGAGTAGCCTTTCCATTCAAACACCTATCACAACCTGACAGGTTCCAGCTACAATGAACAAAAATATAAACGCAAGAATCTACAATTTCAAAGATTTTACTGAGTTACAGTTCATATCAGGAAATCAATCAACTGATATAAACTCATTAGGCCCTAGTCTATGGATTTCACGTGACTGGAAATACAGATATGCATCTATTGCTCACAGACACCTTAAGACAAAAACCCCACCAGTTGCCTCATGCAGTGCAACTTTAGAAGGCTGTTACGGTCAACGTGTCACTGTGGGAGTTGATTGCTACCGTAGACGATGACTGTTGCCGTGGTACTGCGTCTCTTGGCGACGATGTTCTTGGCGACACAGGTGTAGTTAGCGGTGTCAGACAGTCTGGCCTGTTTGATGATCAGGTTATGGTCGATGGTGATGTAGAAGTTACGGTCATCAGCAGGGTCTATGATCTCCTCGTTCTTCAGCCACTCCACCTGGGAGGGAGGGAGGGGCAGAGAGAGAGAGAGAGAGCGAGAGAGAGCGAGAGAGAGAGAAAGAGAGAAAGAGAATGAAAGAGAATGAAAGAAAGATAAAGAGGGAGAGACCATGAATAATGAAGACCAGTAGAAATCAAAACTAGTCGGTAAGAGCAGACATGAAACTGGGACTGCACGGCAGTCAGACACGTTAACCTGATTTCCTCTGGAATAAATCACCAGGAAGTGTTTAAAGGGTTTAAAGACATTTTCTTCTCTTTGTCTCCCATTCACCTCTCCAATAAACCTCAAGTCCAGGATTACAGCAACACTGTTTATGTCTCTGAGGCCCGTGTCTTTCTATAAAAAGCTATCATGTTCTCTTTTCATTTCCCCAGAACAGAACAAAGTAATACTGTATTTTCAGACAGCGAGAGGAAAGGAAATTCGTTGCTATTTTTGGAACTGCAAAGCTCCTTGACCTTTCCTTATGAATTTCTGTTTTTCTCTCCAAATGATACAGATATTGAACTCCTGATAATATCAGAAAACAGGGAACCGTGTGGGGCTTTTATTTGAAAGTAAATCACAGAAACACTTTTCTTCACCTCATCCTCCTCAGGTGTGAAGGCCTCAGGCAGAGAGACCGGTCCACATTACACACACACACGCACACACACACACACACACACACACACACACACACACACACACACACACACACACACACACACACACACACACACACACACACACACACACACACACACACACACACACACACACACACACACACACACACACACACACACACAGACAAAGGCAGTTTCAAAGACTTCTTCACACTTTTCCTCTGAATCGTCTAACTGTTTTCTCTCGAGAAAAGACTTCCTGTACGTAGTCAGAATCAGGGAATGGATTGAGTGCATAGAGAGAGGTGAACAGCACAGGAGACATCCTGTGCATTGTGCCTCCTCCTGACAAGCAGACGATGCCAGATAAGGTCAGAACAGGCCTGGGAGAGATAAGAAGTATGTTTGGCTGGCCATTGTCTAAGAACTATTGGAGGACACTTGATCTACACCTCAGAGAACTGAAGAAACTCTCCCATATGAACCCTGCCAAGCCTAAAGAATCTGTGGATGCTAGTCTAAGTGACTGCAGTGAAATGACTTGAGAGCCAAGTGCCTGGTGTTAGAATAGGTGGGTGTACTGTAGTCTTCGAGTGATAAGACCTGTGTTTTTCTTCTGATTGTTATAAAACCAGCATCACGATGACTGTCTCACTAAACAAGATGGGCAGATTGTGATACAGGTGAGATAGAAGCCTCACTAGCATCTGCAGCGTCTGAAGATGACAGATATCACTACTACACCATCAAAGAGGGTCCTGCTTGTATAGAGCCGCCTGCCTGCCTGCCCCCTGCCTGCCTGCCTGCCTGCCTACACCCCTATTATTCCTGCAACAGCAATACAGGGAGACTTAAGGCAGAGCTACTTTCAACACTCTAGCTAGTAGCAATTAACGGCAGCTTAAAACTCCCACTCAAACTGAATGCATCCATCAACAACATAATACCACTCCAGAAGGGACACAGACTCGTGGTGACAGATTCACATCAAAAGAGAACGGAAAAACAATCAGCAGCTCTTCTGGATGCGCAACGTCATAATTCTCTGCTGATATGTTGTTTATGAGTGTTTTCCTCCATAAACATTTATCAGGCAAATCAATCGCATGGAGCGCAGTGGTTAGGGTTCCCTCCCCTGCTGTCTGGCTCGTCAGTGAAATTAAGCCCAGGCTCTTGTCCTCCACAGCACAACAATACACCCGCTCTCATCCCATCTCGTATTCAGTCCTAACGCAGCAGAAGACAGGAAGACCTCCAGTGCCTTGTCTGCCCAGCTCCCGCTAACGTTAGATAGCATCTCATATCATTTATCACGGTGCTACCAGGGCCAATCAAACAGCACACAGAGACGACACAAAATCTGCTCTCGACTCAGAAGAAAAAGCTGTATTTTTAACCCTGAGATAATGAGATAGCTGAAGAGTCACTTCACTAGACGAGGGGAGGATCGAAACGACAGGGAACAGGAGATCTCAATGTGTCTGGTGAATATGATATCTGAGAAATAACACCGTCGTCTCATGTCATAAACCAGTGTTTCCCAAACTCGGTCCTGGTGACCCCAAAGGGTTGAGCGTTTTTTCATTTTCTTCCCCTAACACTACACAGCCGATTCAAATGATCAAAGCTTGATGATTAGTTGATTATGTGAATCAGCTGTGTGGTGCTAGGGGAAGAAACAAAACGTGCACCCATTGGGGTCCCCAGGACCGAGTTTGTGAAACCCTGTCATAAACAGTAATAAGCATGTCAAGTGAATGAACGATTGAAGGATACCTATCATTACCAATACGCATCTCATCTGGCTTAGTACGTATGTCAGTGTCTGTTTGACACCTGGTGTGGCTTCGTCAGTCAGTTGGAACAAGAATATGACCCGGGAGATAGTGAAATGAAACAGAAATACAACAAACTGTTTTACAAACCCATTCTGTAGAAACGCCATTAATCCAGCACGCATACCAATCGAGGTGAATGTCTTGTGAGTATCAACGTGACGGGTATTAAATCCATTGCTAAAAAGTCATCAACATAATGATAGCAGATAGCGATGCTGCCCGTGGTAATCAGAAAAGTCCACCAACGTAAATCAATAAGGATTACATATAAACCCAGGGGACGGGAGGCACAAGTGATTATACACATCACTACATTTACTGAGGAAAACAAACAAACAACACACACAAACAGAAATCCGTGGAAGCAGCGCGCGCGTGTGTGTGTGTGTGTGTGTGTGTGTGTGTGTGTGTGTGTGTGTGTGTGTGTGTGTGTGTGTGTGTGTGTGTGTGTGTGTGTGTGTGTGTGTGTGTGTGTGTGTGTGTGTGTGTGTGTGTGTGTTTAGCACAGCTGAGTGGGACGCTGATTGGCCTCGGCCTGCTGGGACAGTGGTTATGTTATTTTTTTACCCTTGTCCTGATGGAGCTGTGTGTGTGTTCCCGTGTGTGCGGTGAGTATGTGTGGTCCTCTGTGTGCCAACGGAATACACACTCACCTTGCCTCACACTAAAGGGAACACGGCCATTCAGAACATCGGAATTAAATAGTGAACGAGGCTGACAAATATGACGCGCCGGACCGATCACATCACATGTGAAGCTTCCCTATGAACCCGCCGTGTTTAAAGAAAGAAACGAAAGCCTGACAGTAGTACTGACTGATGGCCATTTTGAGACTGTTCTCTCTTTGTACTGATGGGTCGACTAAAAGGGGTTGTGACAAAGCTTCCAATGAAACAAACGAGGGAGATGAAGGTAAGAAGAAAAAGAGTCAAAGACATGATGGAGTTGATTGACACATTGTTCTGTTAACCACAGGCTTTGGTATGTGAAAAGCCTGTTCTTGTAATGGGGATTGACAGTCGGCACAGAGAGGTGGTTATCTAATTTTGCACCAACCAGAGAAGCAACCTCTCCAAAGAGGCTGCGTTCAGAAGTCAAGAGAGGTGTGAGGATAATTAAAAATGGAACAAAAGAGCTTTTTTAACGCTGTAGAAAGAGGGAGGGAGAGGCGAGGAGGAGAGGCGAGGAGGAGAGACAAGGAGGTGGAAACTCTTGTCAAAAAAGAAAGGAAAGTGTGTGTGTGTGTGTGTGTGTGTGTGTGTGTGTGTGTGTGTGTGTGTGTGTGTGTGTGTGTGTGTGTGTGTGTGTGTGTGTGTGTGTGTGTGTGTGTGTGTGTGTGTGTGTGTGTGCACGCGCATGTGTAAAGACTGCCACGGCTCATATTTGTCACTCAAAGTCAATTCACTGTTCACTCAATATGAGTCATTTTTACACTTTCACTAATATAATTATAACTAGTAAACGTGTGACCATGGATGCCTAGGAGAGACAATAACACATTTTAGAACCATCATATGAGTGATCAAAATAACTCAAAAAACGTTCCCAAACACAGAGATGCTGGCACCGAGCTTGTTACCGGCTGATTGGCACCGGCACATTCCGGGAGGTAATTGGCACAATTCTAGTCGTTAACGCAGGGAAATAGCCACATGTCAACTGTCATAAAGAGAGGGAGGGAGTCTTTATGTCAGAGATGAGAAAATAAACAGTGAAAGAGAGAGAAAGAAACAGAAGTAGAGCGAGAGTGGGAGAGAAATAGAGAGAGAGGACGAGCGAGGGAGAGAGAGAGAGAGAGGATGAGGGAGCGAGCTAGAGAGACTGGAAAACCATAATACATGCAGGTGAGTGAATGAGGCTGCCAGAAGGAGAGGGAATGAGAGAAAGGGAGAGCAGAGAGACAGAGAGACAGAGAGACAGAGACAGAGACAGAGAGAGAGAGAGAGAGAGAGAGAGAGAGAGAGAGAGAAAGGAGAACAGAGAAAGGGAGAACAGAGAAAGGAGAGAACAGAGAGAGAGAGAGACAGAGAAAGGGAGAACAGAGAGAGAGACAGAGAGAGAGAGAGAGAGAGAGAGAGAGAGAGAGAGAGAGAGAGAGAGAGAGAGAGAGAGAGAGAGGGGAAAGAAGAAAGAGGAGAGAGAGACAGAGAGAGAGAGAGAGAGAGAGAGAAGAAGAAAAGAGGATTGAGAAGAGAAAGTCATACCGTAATGACAATTTATGGTATGGGAGGAAGAGTGGGAGAGGAGAGATGAAGAGGACGGACAGAGAGAGAGGAAGAACCTAGCTAGTAGCGCCTCATGAACACCTACTGTACTCTCAGATAAATGACTGGATTCAGGCCAGGGTAATACGAGATTCAAAATCACACAATTCATTCTTATCTCCTAATTACTGAGACTCTCTCTGTGTGTTTTGTATTGTGTAGATTAGAGGGATGTGAAATGATTATCAAATCTCTCGTCCTATAGTATAGACCTAAATCGCTTCCTTTTTGAAAGGCAAAATGTATTGTTTTAAGAACAATGAGTATCATATTCTAATCTGCTTACATGACAAAAAAACATGCCGGTTATGAACATGCAGTACATGCGCACACACCGGCACGTCCACAAGATCCTGCACGTGGAGAAGAAGATGATGATGGATCGATGTGGTTGGAGATGTGTGTGTGTTTGTGTGTGCCTGCGTGTAGCCTAGTATGTGTGTTGGTTTGTGTGTGTGGGCGTCCAGTCAGAACACTAACAGGAGGCACTATCAGGCACAGACGTCCTCATTACCACTGGAGGCCAAGGGGACAGTGGAGGTCAGCTGTGTCAGAGAGGTTCGTCTTCAGCTCTAATTGTCTACTGGGTTTGGGTAAGCCACCTCCACTGCCCAAGACCTGTCCATACCGTCTCTAGTCCTGGTGCTGCTGTCATTACAGCTCTCTGTCCCCTCTAACAGACTGAGGGCTGAACCTTGTGGGTGGGTTGCAGAGCTCCTTGCTACCACACCTAACGACCCCATCTTGTGAAATGTTGTTAGTGGTGGAGACGAAGATGTAGAGCTGTGAGTGCAAAACGTATTTGTTTTTGCATTTATACAAGACAAACCCATGGCAAGCTGTGGGTGGAAAGCACTGAAAATGGGCCGGGTGGTTGGATCATTTGGATGGAAGGGAAAATGAGAGTAATCACTGAGGGAATATATTCCAAGTGAAGTAAAACTGGATATTTTCTGTACAAGCCTGTAGAAGTCCTTCACTGTGTGACTGACTGATCTTTCTGAGTAAGCACCTGTGTCATTTATTCATATAGTCATTTATATTACTATACATCTCCACTACAGACAAAAATTACACATCTGGAGAACGAGCTACACAAGCTTACAGAATGATTATTCACTCACAGCGAGCTCGACAACAAACCATATGCCCTAAATCTGTCCTGACTACGAATATGGAAATATGTGCCGAATCAACGTGTATAAATACTAATATGACAGAAAGGAGAGAGCTGTGGGTATAAAGATATACATACATGTGATGCCCTTCTCCATATTTATGCATAAGATCAGAGTGAAGTGGAAAACAACAGTACATCTGATGTACCCTGAATGAGGGGGAGTTATGGATATGAGTATAATAGAACGAGGTTAGTTCATTTTGTTGACTGCTGTTGGCTGTGGTAGCCTTGCTCATATCTCATTCTTAGCTCACTGAGAACCCTGTCCTGGGTGGGTGGTGAAGTACCTGAAGTCTTGATAGGCACCCTATAACTCAGGCCTGCTCATAGCTAATGTTCCCTCAAAACAAATGTGCCACTGAGCAATTTTCAGGTCTGCTGAGCGCAACTTCCGGCGAGCGTTTACTGTGACCACTGAGGCTGTGTAGACGCTTTAAGTTAGTTTCAGACAGTGGTCAATTAGCCTACTGCGGCTATTTAATCATAATGTAGGCCTACCAGAGTAGCTTACCATCAAAAACAATGGAGAAAATGCATCCCATGACATTTTAACATGGAAATATCTGTTCTACCACTCAGCCTACAGTAGCAGTGTGGTGTTCAATGTAGGCCTACATACCATGAGACGAATCCAATTGTCCTTCAGACAAGGAGGTGACTGAAAATGTTTGATGCAAGAAACCACTTTACAAAATAAAATGCAGCATTATTCCCATACCATTATTACTGAGAATCAGTACTTATGTTACCCTCTGCCTATTTGCAACTTTGCTTATTCAGATCCGTTTCAAAATACAACATTGCTCCGTTAACACCAACAAAAAAAAGCTCTTTACCTGACTCGCATTTCAAAGATGTCTAGAAATGCACACGTTTTATGCTCCCCCTGTAAGGAACAATCACTCCCCCATTGCTGACTACAAATGATCTATAACTGGGCTAATAACTCACTAACTAGCAAAGGATATGTACAAATGTGCACACGTCACTACATGTAGCTCTCACTTTGATCTCATAATAAACTACTCACGTCCGTTCACGCTGTACACATAGTCCAGTTTAAAGTGGATGGCACAGATCCACATATGGCAATGGTCCATTTTCATACACTGTAGGCCTACTGTGAATCTGATTTGTTATGGCGCACCGGTCTGTGTAGAGTACGGGCCTGAGTCGTGCCTGTCAATGCAGTAGAATCCTACTCCGATGCATTCTGCCTCCAAGAAAATCTCGTGCATAGTTCGTTTTGCAAACTAAGTCTTGCATAGTTACTTTTGTTTCTGTATGTTGCGTTGAAAGTGTCACAATTCCCAAAGTAAAGGGAAACATTGATAGTGTTATCTAGTGGGGAAAACTCTAAAAAGTCTAGGGAAGTTCAATCTCGTTCTTCTCTGCGCAGGCTAATATTACTTCTGCGTGGCAGTCCCGGGGGAGCTGCACGGCCGCACAACTTCAAGGGAACATTGATCATAACAAGAAGAGGAGGGAACATGGGAAGGGAACATGTCTAACCTACAAGAAGAGGAGTTATCCCCTGCAGGACTTTTAGGAGACCTAGGTGCTATTGTCAGTACTACTGTACTGTGTTCCTCTCTTTCATCTACCTGTGACATTCCTGTTGGAGTCTTTACAAATGGATGTTTGTTCACGTTTGACTCTGCGACTCCGAGACACACAAAGAGAAGGAGAGAGAGCAGAGAGCAACAAAGGAATGAGAGAGAGCAAAAAAACAGAAAGGAGAGAGAAAATGAGAAAGCGAGCCAGAGCCGTGAATCATACCCCAGGAACACATCACGACTGAGATGATTGACAAGCAGCATCCTGAAGGGGAGTCATTGGGTTGGTTGCCATGGGGATTAGGTCTGGCCTCCTGACACACACTCTCCCCTGGGTCGCACTAATGAACACACACGTCCTGTTCCTCCAATGACCAGGCACTCAAAAGGGCTCATACCCTCCACCCTCGCCTTGTCTCCTCTGCTCATCTGATGGTGTGCGGAGAAGCACTCTGCTGTTCACTGGCACGGTGACCTGACTGACGGCCTGTTGTGTACTTTACACCTTAGCCTTCCCTGTGAAGAGGGACCGGGGCTAAAAGTATATTTAGACTGAAGAATACCAGTTACACAGCATGAGAGAAAAAGTGCAAACTGGACTGGCCAGGGATTCAAGCTTTTCTAGATTGGTGTGTATGAAATAGACTGTAAATCAAATCAGATCAAATCATATGTTTTTTAGTCACATGTGCCGAATACAACAGGTTACAGTGAAATACTTACTTACCCCTAACCAACAATGCAGTTGAAAAGATAAGATAAGAATAAGAGATAAGAAATTAAAGAGCAGCAGTAAAATAACAATAGCGAGACTATATACAGTGGGGTACCGGTACAGAGTCAATGTGCAACGGCACCGGTTAGTTGAGGTAATATGTACATGTAGTTAGAGTTATTAAAGCGACTATGCACAGAACAACAGAAAGTAGCAGCGGTGTAAAAGAGGGGGGGGCAATTAGTCTGGGTAGCCATTTGATTAGGTGTTCAGGAGTCTTATGGCTTGGGGGTAGAAGCTGTTTAGAAGCCTCTTGGACCTAGACTTGGCACTCCGGTACCGCTTACCATTAGGTAGCAAACAGTCTATGACTAGGGTGGCTGGAGTCTTTGACAATTTTGAGGACCTTCCTCTGACACCGCCTGGTATAGAGGTCCTAGATGGCAGGAAGCTTGGACCCAGTGATGTACTACCCTCTGTAGTGCCTTGCGGTCAGAGGCCGAGCAGTTGCCATACCAGGCAGTGATGCAACCAGTCAGGATGCTCTCGATGGTGCAGCTGTAGAAACTTTTGAGGATCTGAGGACCCATGCCAAATCTTTTCAGTCTCCTGAGGAGGAATAGATTTTGTTGTGCCCTCTTCACTGTCTTGGTGTGCTTGGACCATGATAGTTTGTTGGTGATGTGAGCACCGAGAAACTTGAATCTCTCAACCTGCACCGCTCCAGCCCTGTTGCTGAGAATGGGGGCGTGCTTGGTCCTCTTTTTCCTGTAGTTCACAATCATCTCCTTTGTCTTGATCACGTTGAGGGAAAGGTTGTTGTCCTGGCACCACATGGCCAGGTCTCTGACCTCCTCCCTATAGGCTGTCTCGTCTTTGTCGGTGATCAGGCCTACCACTGTTGTGTCATCGGCAAACGTAATGATGGAAATCTTATGTTTTATTACATACAGCCGGGAGGAACTATTGGATATAAGAGCAACGTCAACTTACCAACATTACGACCAGGAATACGACCTTCCCGGATCCTCTGTCTGGTCCACCACCCAGGACAATGGATCGGATCCCAGCCGGTGACCCAAAACAACGGCACCGCAGGAGGGGCAGAAGAAGCGGTCTTCTGGTCAGGCTCCGTAGACGGGCACATTGTGCACCGCTCCCGAGTTTACTACTACGTCCAGTCTCTTGACAAGGTAGACGAAATCCGAGCAAGGGTTGCTTTCCAGAGAGACATCAGAGATGGTAACGTTCTTTGTTTCACTGAAACGTGACTCACTCGAGACACGCTATCGGAGTCGGTACAACCACCTGGTTTCTTCACGCAACGCGCCGACAGAAACAAACATCTCTCTGGTAAGAAGGGTGGGGGGTATGCCTTATGATTAACGAGACGTGGTGTGATCATAACAATTACAGAAATTAAAACAGGAAACGCCCACGCTCAGGTTTGTTCAACGCTGGTCCGACCAATCTGATTCCACGCTTCAAGATTGCTTCGATCACGTGGATTGGGATATGTTCCGCATAACGTCGGACAATAACATTGATGTATACGCTGATTCGGTGAGCGAGCTTATTAGCAACTGCATCGGTGATGTTGTACCCACATCAACTATTAAAACCTTCCCCAACCAGAAACCGTGGAACGATGGATTTTACCCTCCAAACTCGTCAGACTCGTCAAAGGAATAAAATGGTCGGGACACGTAAAACGTCTGCCTTTTTAGTATGAACAATGATTCAGTGAAAACAATGAGCAATGAATTCCCTAATTTGACCATTGTTAGATTAATTTGGAACAAATGTGTTTTCCCCGTGAAAGTCATCATCCTGCTACTATGGGTGAGAGGATATGTAGGTGAGAGCCTACCTGGTGTTCAACCTTCCCATGTCACCTACCACCTCCGCATTCTCCACTGGCTCCCAGTCGAGGCTCGCATCAAATTCAAGACCCTGGGAGAACTTCATTGAGGGAAAATGTACTGACTATGACTGATATGTGGTAAGATGAATGCAATGACTATAAGTAACTCTGGATAAGACTGTCGGCTAAAGAACTCAAATGTAAAAAATATAGACATGGTTCTGATTCCTAGCCCTCATCTCATCCCCTCTCCTCTTCTCTCCTCCTCTCCTCTTCTCTCCTCCTCTCCTCTTCTCTCCTCTTCTTCTCCCCTCTTCTCATCTCATCCCTTCTCCTCCTCTCCTCTTCTCATCCCCTCTCCTCTTCTCTCCTCCTCTCCTCTGGTGTGTAAATCCGTTTGGACTTAAGAGGGGCCTCTTCCCCGTGGAGCACCAATGACTCGTTACCCATGATAACACGGCAGGACCCCGGCAGACGACGAGATGCCGGAATTAAAAGCCTGCTTCCATGGCAACAGGCTCAGCAGCAAAGCGGCTGCGCCACGTCACCCCTGAACCCTGTCTTTATCTGGGGGCTGTGACAAGTGCTTTGAAGTGGAGCGAGAGACGGAGGGTAGGAAGAGAAGAAAAGAGAGAAGAAAAGAGAGAGAGAGGGACAATGATAAAGCCACATTCTTTCAGGAGGCAGATGTAAGTTGGTTTTAGGAGCTGCTTGCCACATCTTCATGGTGTGAAAGGAGGAGACTGTGTGCCACTGGTGTGAGCTGACCCTTTATGCCCTCTGGGCTTTAATGACAAGGCCTTACAAAGGTAATGAAAGGGTCCAACATTCTCTCCTTCTTCTCTATCTATATCCCCCCTACTCCCTCACTTCTAGCCTGATCTCTCTTGAGTGAGCTTTACAGAAACCATGAGAAACCAAAATGGTGGTCTCACCAAACCATTACTCCCACTAGAATAGCCTCTCGGATTTCATTTTTCCTCTGCTCTTGATTAAGTACATTAAATATGTATGGGGATGGAAACACATGTAACAATGACTTTTAGGGGAGCCTGGTTTATGTCTAATGTATTCAGAGCACACAGTAAGACTTATATAAATGACTCAACTGCTGTGCTATTTCAGAAACCTCAATCCCAGTATTTCAGTCCTCTCAGGCCAAAGCCTCATTGGTAATGTTGGTGAGAGGAGCCAAAATAAATGTCTGCTGCAGCTTGTTTTCTTTGTGTGTGTGTGTGTGTGTGTGTGTGTGTGTGTGTGTGTGTGTGTGTGTGTGTGTGTGTGTGTGTGTGTGTGTGTGTGTGTGTGTGTGTGTGTGTGTGTGTGTGTGTGTGTGTGTGTGTGTGTGTGTGTGTGTGTGTGTGTGTGTGTGTGTGTGTGTGTGTGTGTGTGTGTGTGTGTGTGTGTGTGTGTGTGTGTGTGTGTGTGTGTGTGTGTGTGTGTGTGTGTGTGTGTGTGTTTAACTATATTAGTGGGGACCAGAAGTCCAACTTGGGGACATTTTGTTAGTCCCCACAAGCTGTATGGGGATGAGGGTTAAGGTTAGAATTAGTGTTAGGGTTAGAATTAGGAGCTAGGGTTAGTTTTAGGGTTAAGGTTTGGAGCTAGGGTTAGTTTTAGGGTTAGGAGCTAGGTTTAGGGTTACGGTTCGGTTTTCGGGTTAAGGTCAGGGTTAAGGTCAGGGTTAGGGTTAAGGTCAGGGTAATGGTTAAGGTCAGGGTTATGGTTAAGGTCAGTTATGGTTAAGGATAGGTTTATTGGTCAGGGTTAGGGTAGGGTACGGGTTAGGATCAGGGGTTAGGGAAAATGGGGTTAGTTTGTGTGTGTGTGTGTTGAGTAGTTAGAGTGGGAGTGTGTGTTTGTTCCAATATCTATCGGTACATCAGACATCAATGTGTAGCATCAGGGCTAGCTGTGTAAAGAGTCTGTGAGGCCTGAAGGATTATTCCTCCTCTGTCTCAATCAACCCATCCCCTGGAGGAACACACTGTGTTTGTGTACTGGGGATGTTCATCTTTTTCTGTTTCTTTCTCACAACAAGAAAGTATGCTGTATCACCACAGTGGGCAGAAAGTATGCTGCATCACCACAGTGGGCAGAAAGTATGCTGCATCACCACAGTGGGCAGAAAGTATGCTGCATCACCACAGTGGGCAGAAAGTATGCTGTATCACCACAGTGGGCAGAAAGTATGCTGCATCACCACAGTGGGCAGAAAGTATGCTGCATCACCACAGTGGGCAGAAAGTATGCTGTATCACCACAGTGGGCAGAAAGTATGCTGTATCTCCACAATGGGCAGAAAGTATGCTGTATCACCACAGTGGGCAGAAAGTATGCTGTATCACCACAGTGGGCAGAAAGTATGCTGTATCACCACAGTGGGCAGAAAGTATGCTGTATCACCACAGTGGGCAGAAAGTATGCTGTATCACCACAGTGGGCAGAAAGTATGCTGTATCTCCACAGTGGGCAGAAAGTATGCTGTATCACCACAGTGGGCAGAAAGTATGCTGTATCACCACAGTGGGCAGAAAGTATGCTGTATCACCACAGTGGGCAGAAAGTATGCTGTATCACCACAGTGGGCAGAAAGTATGCTGTATCACCACAGTGGGCAGAAAGTATGCAGTTTCTTGCTGTAGAGGAATCATTATAACTTGTTATCTTGTGCCAATGCAGATTATTTTGGCTACTGCAGGTCAGCATCAAAGCATTGATGATGTCAGCGCTTTTAAATCACCAAAACACATCAAAAGTGGTGCTTTTAAACCACTCATATACCAGTATTTTATATTCACAATACATTTTCATATTTTCAGGAGTATGTGCTTCAATATTACATAAATCCAATAATTGGAAAAGGACATAGACAAAAAAAATCTGGGAGCAGATTAATATTGTAAAAGGTCAACAGGAGAAGTAGGCTACCTGTGTAATCTCAGATTATCAGAGATTATCCCATAATTGTAGAGGGTGTGGTGCATACAGTAGATGCCATTATGGATTAAATTGTGATAATCCCCTTTAAAACAGCACCAGAGTAGATAGAAATGGTTGTCCTCAGAAAACATGAATAATTCAATAGTAATAAGACTGTGATTTTGACATACATTGCCAATAAACTGACTACCTGAAATTGCATCATCAGCTGTCATGTTCAATCCAATACAGTAATGAAGGACCACAAAAAATACAAAAGCTGCTCCCAGCATCCAAGGTCCATACCAGGTCAAACTGTGTGTTTGTATGTGTGTGTGTACAGTACGTGCATGTGTGTGTGTGAGTGTGTGTGCGTGAGTACAGTATTATGTTTTGTTTTCATTCGAATATGTGATGTGAATCCTCGCGTAGCACCATCTACAGTACGCCTGGAAAATAAAGCTGAGTCCATGAGAATCCATCTAAGTGATTTAGCATAGTGCTGTAAGACATGGGCAGAATGGGTACATTAGGCCACCACCTCGCTGCCTGGCATTGACTGCCTCACCCTCTCTGCCCTGGCCTGAGCATAGCCCTCTAGTGAAAGAGCCACGGAGACAACTGACAACCCACTGGATCCAAACCCAACAACCCTTCTCTCTCTCCCTCCCTCTCTGTCTCGCTGTGGCTGGAATACAACAGCTCTTCTCTCTCCCTCCTTCTCTGTCTCCCTGTGTCTGGAATACGTCAGCTCTTCTCTCTCTCCCTCCCTCTCTGTCTCGCTGTGGCTGGAATACAACAGCTCTTCTCTCTCTCCCTCTCTCTCTGTCTCCCTGTGGCTGGAATACAACAGCTCTTCTCTCTCTCCCTCTCTGTCTTCCTGTGGCTGGAATACGACAGCTCTTCTCTCTCTCCCTCCCTCAACTGACAACCCACTGGATCCAAACCCAACAACCCTCAACAGCTCTTCTCTCTCTCCCTCTCTGTCTCGCTGTGGCTGGAATACAACAGCTCTTCTCTCTCCCTCCTTCTCTGTCTCCCTGTGTCTGGAATACGTCAGCTCTTCTCTCTCCCTCCCTCTCCATCTCCCTGTGTCTGGAATACGAAAGCTCTTCTCTCTCCCTCCTTCTCTGTCTCCCTGTGTCTGGAATACGACAGCTCTTCTCTCTCCCTCCCTCTCCATCTCCCTGTGTCTGGAATACGACAGCTCTTCTCTCTCCCTCCTTCTCTGTCTCCCTGTGTCTGGAATACAACAGCTCTTCTCTCTCTCCCTCTCTGTCTCCCTGTGTCTGGAATACGACAGCTCTTCTCTCTCCCTCCTTCTCTGTCTCCCTGTGGCTGGAATACAACAGCTCTTCTCTCTCTCCCTCTCTGTCTCCCTGTGTCTGGAATACGACAGCTCTTCTCTCTCTCCCTCTCCGTCTCCCTGTGTCTGGAATACAACAGCTCTTCTCTCTCTCCCTCTCCGTCTCCCTGTGGCTGGAATACAACAGCTCTTCTCTCTCTCCCTCTCTGTCTCCCTGTGTCTGGAATACGACAGCTCTTCTCTCTCCCTCCTTCTCCGTCTCCCTGTGTCTGGAATACGACAGCTCTTCTCTCTCCCTCCTTCTCTGTCTCCCTGTGGCTGGAATACGACAGCTCTTTCCTCTGCAGTGACTCTGCTACATATTTCTGCAGATGCATATGCAACCACAGACTTGGGCCCATCTGTTTTTCCCTAGCCGGGTTCCTAAAGCGTTTCTGTGAGAAAATGCCTGACAAACAGACAGAGAGAGAGAGAGAGAGAGAGAGAGAGAGAGAGAGAGAGAGAGAGAGAGAGAGAGAGAGAGAGAGAGAGGAAAAAGGCTCTCAGGATCAGTTCGGGTCTATTTTCTCTTTCAACAGCTGTGTTTTACTTCAGAAAATAAGAAAAATAAGGGTAATGGACTGGTGTCTTTATTTAAGTGAGGTAAGCAAGTGTGTGAATAATTAATGACGCTGGACACCTGCCTAGGCTTCCACTTCAATACAGTATCCCCTCCATTTTTATTCCATACAAT